>NW_027142690.1:37500-47500 GCF_026170545.1 Melanerpes formicivorus
GTAGACGTGCTCTCCTTCCCAGGAGGTAGACGTGCTCTCCTTCCCGAGGAGGTAGACGTGCTCTCCTTCCCAGGAGGTAGACGTGCTCTCCTTCCCGAGGAGGTAGACGTGCTCTCCTTCCCAGGAGGTAGACGTGCTCTCCTTCCCAGGTGGTAGACGTGCTCTCCCTCGGTGAGTAGACGTGCTCTCCCTGAGCTGGCAGGTAGACGTGCTCTCCATGGCGAGGGGGGACTTAGTGCACTGAGCCGTGCGGCAGGAGGTAGACGTGCTCCCCGCGGCCGGGCGGGCACTTAGCGCGCGGAGGCTGGAACCGCGGGGTAGACGTGGTCCCCGGGACGAGGGCCGCCTGGTATCGCCCGCCCGGCCCCCAACCCCCCCCCCCCGCGGCGGCGTAAATGAAGAGAGGCAGTCGGCATGAAACCTTCTTTTATTAAGTGTTGTTTTCATCGAGCGTCTTTCATTAAAGGTTTCTGAAGCAGTCTTTTCTTCAACAGCGCTGTTCTCCCGGGGAGAAGGTCTGCCGGCATCTCTAGAAATCTCCCCCCGCCCCTGACCGCCTCCCCCCCCCGCCCCCGTTGCCGGTTTGCGCGGCGCCCCCCCTCCCGACGTTGCCTCTTGCCGCTACCCCCCGCCCCCCCCCCGCTGCCGGTTTGCGCGGAGCCCCCCCTCCCGACGTTGCCTCTTGCCGCTACCCCCCGCCCCCCCCCCGCTGCCGGTTTGCGCGGAGCTCCCCCTTCCCGCCGTTGCCTCTTGCCGCTACCCCCCGCCCCCCCCCCGCTGCCGGTTTGCGCGGAGCCCCCCCTTCCCGCCGTTGCCTCTTGCCGCTACCCCCCGCCCCCCCCCGCTGCCGGTTTGCGCGGAGCCCCCCCTTCCCGCCGTTGCCTCTTGCCGCTACCCCCGCCCCCCCCCCGCTGCCGGTTTGCGCGGAGCCCCCCCTTCCCGCCGTTGCCTCTTGCCGCTACCCCCGCCCCCCCCCCCGCTGCCGGTTTGCGCGGAGGCCCCCCTTCCCGCCGTTGCCTCTTGCCGTTACCCCCGCCCCCCCCCCCCGCTGCCGGTTTGCGCGGAGCGCCCCCCGCCTGCCGTTGCCTCTCGCCGCGGCCACCACCGCCCCCTCCACACCCCCGGGCCCCCGTTACCGGTTTGCGCGGAGCCCCCCCTCCCGACGTTGCCTCTTGCCGCTGCTGCCACCCCCCAGCTCCCCACACCCCCCGGCTCCCGTTAGCGGTTTGCGCGGAGCCCCCCCTTCCCGCCGTTGCCTCTTGCCGCTACCCCCGCCCCCCCCCCCCGCTGCCGGTTTGCGCGGAGCCCCCCCGCCTGCCGTTGCCTCTTGCCGCGGCCGCCACCGCCCCCCCCCACACCCCCCGGCCCCCGTTACCGGTTTGCGCGGAGCCCCCCCTCCCGACGTTGCCTCTTGCCGCTGCTGCCACCCCCAGCTCCCCACACCCCCCCGGCTCCCGTTAGCGGTTTGCGCGGAGCCCCCCCTTCCCCCCTTCGCGGGCTGCCGCTTCCCTCCCGGGCTGCCCGGCTGCTCTCTAACCCCTGCGACCGAGGCGGCGCTGTTAGGGCGGCCGTGCCGGTGCCCCTTGCCGCAGCTAGCCTCTCGCCGCTGCCCCTCCCGTCCGTCGTCCCCCGTCCCCAAAAACTTGCTGCTCTCCACGCTGGAGCCTGCACGGGGGAGGTTGCGCTCCGCTCCTCCGGCCCTAAAGCCGCCCTCGCCCGCCCCCCGGCTTGCCGCTTGGCTCGGCTGCCCGCCCGCCCCGCTAATCCCCCCAACGCCCCCACCCCAAAAACACCCCAGCCCTACCGCATGCCGCTCCCCCTCTCCCCGCTCTCGCTGACCGCTGCCACCCCCCCCCCACCCCTCCCCCCCGAAACAAACCCCCCAGCCCTACCGCATGCCGCTCCCCCTCTCTCCCTAGCCTGCCCCCCCCGCCGTCGCTTGCTGCCGCCGCCGCCGCCGCCGCCGCCGCCGCCGGGACCCGCCTCGGTCTGGTGGCGCGCGCTCGGAGATCCCCGGCTACCCGTCCGTCCGTCCCTCCCTCCCTCCCGCCCCGCCCCGGGGGAGGGCCCGGGGCAGCGCGGGCAGGCGGGGAGCAAAAAAAGGCGCGGGCGCCAAAAAACGTCGGGGTCCCGGGGTGGCGGAGGGGGGGCGGCGGCGGGGGCGGCGGCGGGTACACGGCGCCGGGTCCAGGGCGCCGGGTCCAGCCCGTCCCGGGGCGGGGACAGGTGGTGTCGTCCGTCCCCGCCCCCGTAACCTGCTCTGAAGCATCCGCTTCCCGCCGCGGTTCGCCCTCCACCCCCCCGCCGCACACGCAGCTGCCGCTTCCCGCCGCCTCTGCCCCCCGCCCCGGGATCAACCACCCGCCGGGTCCAGCCGGTCCCGGTCCCGGGAACCTGCTCCCGGGGCCAGCCGGAGCCACGCCCCCTCCTCTGACGCTTCCAGCTGCCGCCTCCCCTCCCACCCCCCAAACTCACACTGGCCCTCGCCGGCCCGCCCACCCGCCTACCTGCTTGCCCGCCGCCGCTGGGTGGCGTGCCGGACACTCTCGCACACAGGTACACAGACAGGGACACAGGGACACAGGGACACAAGGACACAGGGACACAGGCACTCAGGCACTCAGGCACTCAGGGACACAGGGACACAGGGACACAGGCACTCAGGCACTCAGGGACACAGGGACACAGGGACACAGGGACACAGGCACTCAGGCACACAGGGACACAGGTGGCGGGCCGGAGGCCTCTCTCCACTGTGTGGCAGGGGTCCAAGAGCCACCCCAGCCCAACCCAGAGGGTCTTTTGCACCTCTCTAGAGGCCACCCAGAGACCCCAGGCCGCAGCAGAAGCCTCCCCCGCATGCTCTGCAGGCTTCCGACCCACCCCAGGCCGCACCAGAAGCCTCCCCCGCAAGCTCTGCAGGCTTCCGACCCACCCCAGGCCGCAGCAGAAGCCTCTCCCGCACGCTCTGCAGGCTTCTCAGCCACCCCAGGCCGCAGCAGAAGCCTCTCCCGCACGCTCTGCAGGCTTCTCAGCCACCCCAGGCCGCACCAGAAGCCTCTCCCGCACGCTCTGCAGGCTTCTCAGCCACCCCAGGCCGCACCAGAAGCCTCTCCCGCACGCTCTGCAGGCTTCTCAGCCACCCCAGGCCGCACCAGAAGCCTCCCCCGCACGCTCTGCAGGCTTCTCAGCCACCCCAGGCCGCACCAGAAGCCTCCCCCGCACGCTCTGCAGGCTTCCCACCCACCCCAGGCCGCAGCAGAAGCCTCTCCCGCACGCCCTGCAGGCTTCTCAGCCACCCCAGGCCGCAGCAGAAGCCTCTCCCGCACGCTCTGCAGGCTTCTCAGCCACCCCAGGCCGCAGCAGAAGCCTCTCCCGCACGCTCTGCAGGCTTCTCAGCCACCCCAGGCCGCAGCAGAAGCCTCTCCCGCACGCTCTGCAGGCTTCTCAGCCACCCCAGGCCGCAGCAGAAGCCTCTCCCGCACGCTCTGCAGGCTTCTCAGCCACCCCAGGCCGCAGCAGAAGCCTCTCCCGCACGCTCTGCAGGCTTCTCAGCCACCCCAGGCCCCAACAGAAGCCTCTCCCGCACGCTCTGCAGGCTTCCGACCCACCCCAGGCCGCAGCAGAAGCCTCTCCCGCACGCTCTGCAGGCTTCCGTCCCACCCCAGGCCGCACCAGAAGCCTCCCCCGCACGCTCTGCAGGCTTCTCAGCCACCCCAGGCCGCACCAGAAGCCTCCCCCGCACGCTCTGCAGGCTTCTCAGCCACCCCAGGCCGCACCAGAAGCCTCCCCCGCACGCTCTGCAGGCTTCTCAGCCACCCCAGGCCGCAGCAGAAGCCTCCCCCGCACGCTCTGCAGGCTTCTCAGCCACCCCAGGCCCCAACAGAAGCCTCTCCCGCACGCTCTGCAGGCTTCCGACCCACCCCAGGCCGCACCAGAAGCCTCCCCCGCATGCTCTGTAGGCTTCTGACCCACCCCAGGCCGCAGCAGAAGCCTCCCCCGCACGCTCTGCAGGCTTCTCAGCCACCCCAGGCCGCAGCAGAAGCCTCTCCCGCACGCTCTGCAGGCTTCTCAGCCACCCCAGGCCGCAGCAGAAGCCTCTCCCGCACGCTCTGCAGGCTTCTCAGCCACCCCAGGCCGCACCAGAAGCCTCTCCCGCACGCTCTGCAGGCTTCCGACCCACCCCAGGCCGCACCAGAAGCCTCCCCCGCACGCTCTGCAGGCTTCTCCGCCACCACAGGCCGCACCAGAGGATCTTTTGCACCTCTCTGGACGCCACCCAGAGACTCCAGGCCGCACCAGAGGCCCCCCCCCCCAACCATTTACAGGCTGCAGTGCCAGCCTAGGCCCCGCTGGCAGCCTCCCTTGTCTGCTTTGGAAGGCCTCCCATCCACTCCAGACCTGCCTGGAGGCCTCCCTCGACTGCTCCCGGGGCCCTCGAAGCCACCCTAGGCCTTTCTGGAGGACCTGCTCGGACCGCTCGGGCGGCTTCTGACGCACCCTCGGCCATCCGGCGCCCAGCAGCTCCCAGGGCCAGGCACCGGCCTCCCCCTCCGGCCGCCCCTGGGGCCGGGGGTGGCTCGGACTCGGCGCCCCCAACGTGTCGTCCCGTCCCCCCCCGCCCCGCACCGCCGAACATTCGCTGCAGCCGAGGGCTTGCCGCTCGACGCCTACCCCACCCGCCCAGCCCCCAGCTGCGGCCCGGCGCTGCCCCGGCCGCTGCGCCCCGCCTCTCATCGCTCCCCCCACCCGGCAACCGGCCGCCGGGCACGGCAAGTCCCAGGGCAGGGAACAGGTGCTGCCGGGACCCCGTGCTGGCTGCCGGCTTCCCGGGGCTGCCCCGGGCACGGACAGGTCGCCCCCCCCGCCCCGGCGAATGTTCACCGAACCGGCTGCCGGCTGCCTTCGAGCACCCCCCGCCCCCCGCCACTATCGTCCCCCCCGCCCCCCCTCCGCCTCCGCTGCCGCTTCTCCCCGCACCGCCTCCACTGCCTCCCCCCGCCGCCGGCGAACGAGTCGGCGGATCCGTAGGGTGCCGGGAGCCCGAACGGCGAGCGGCTCCGGCTGCTGCCGGGACCGCGGGGATTCGAGCCGGTCCGGCCGCGGCCGGGACCCCCGTGCCGGAAGCCGGCATCCCGGGACGGCCCCGGGACGGCCCCGGTCGCCGGCCGGGTGACGTTCAGCGAAGCGGCTGCCGCCAGTCTTTGGGCCTCCCCCGTGCCGGGGCCGCGGGGCTTCGAGCCGGTCCGGCCGCGGCCGGGATCCGGGGCCGGACGATGGCTTCCCGGGCCGGTCCCGGTCGCCTCCCGGGTGACGTTCACCGAAGCGGCTGACGGCTGTCTTCGAGCCCCCCCCCCCCCTCCGCCTCCGCGGCCGCTTCTGCCCGCACCCCCTCCACTGCCTCCCCCCGCCGCCCGCGAACGAGTCGCCGGATCTGTAGGGTGCCGGGAGCCCGAACGGCGAGCGGCTCCGGCTGCTGCCGGGACCGCGGGGATTCGAGCCGGTCCGGCCGCGGCCGGGACCCCGTGCCGGAAGCCGGCATCCCGGGACGGCCCCGGGACGGCCCCGGTCGCCGGCCGGGTGACGTTCAGCGAAGCGGCTGCCGCCAGTCTTTGGGCCTCCCCCGTGCCGGGGCCGCGGGGCTTCGAGCCGGTCCGGCCGCGGCCGGGATCCGGGGCCGGACGATGGCTTCCCGGGCCGGTCCCGGTCGCCTCCCGGGTGACGTTCACCGAAGCGGCTGACGGCTGTCTTCGAGCCCCCCCCCCCCCCTCCGCCTCCGCGGCCGCTTCTGCCCGCACCCCCTCCACTGCCTCCCCCCGCCGCCCGCGAACGAGTCGCCGGATCTGTAGGGTGCCGGGAGCCCGAACGGCGAGCGGCTCCGGCTGCTGCCGGGACCGCGGGGATTCGAGCCGGTCCGGCCGCGGCCGGGACCCCGTGCCGGAAGCCGGCATCCCGGGACGGCCCCGGGACGGCCCCGGTCGCCGGCCGGGTGACGTTCAGCGAAGCGGCTGCCGCCAGTCTTTGGGCCTCCCCCGTGCCGGGGCCGCGGGGCTTCGAGCCGGTCCGGCCGCGGCCGGGATCCCGGGCCGGACGATGGCTTCCCGGGCCGGTCCCGGTCGCCTCCCGGGTGACGTTCACCGAAGCGGCTGCCGGCTGTCTTCGAGCCCCCCCCCCCCCCTCCGCCTCCGCTGCCGCTTCTCCCCGCACCCCCTCCACTGCCTCCCCCCGCCGCCGGCGAACGAGTCGCCGGATCTGTAGGGTGCCGGGAGCCCGAACGGCGAGCGGCTCCGGCTGCTGCCGGGACCGCGGGGATTCGAGCCGCTCCGTCCGCGGCCGGGACCCCGTGCCGGAAGCCGGCATCCCCGGACAGCCCCGGGACGGCCCCGGTCGCCGGCCGGGTGACGTTCACCGAAGCGGCTGCCGGCTGTCTTCGAGCCCCCCCCCTCCGCCTCCGCTGCCGCTTCTGCCCGCACCCCCTCCACTGCCTCCCCCCGCCGCCGGCGAACGAGTCGGCGGATCCGTAGGGTGCCGGGAGCCCGAACGGCGAGCGGCTCCGGCTGCTGCCGGGACCGCGGGGATTCGAGCCGGTCCGGCCGCGGCCGGGACCCCGTGCCGGAAGCCGGCATCCCGGGACGGCCCCGGGACGGCCCCGGTCGCCGGCCGGGGTGACGTTCAGCGAAGCGGCTGCCGCCAGTCTTTGGGCCTCCCCCGTGCCGGGGCCGCGGGGCTTCGAGCCGGTCCGGCCGCGGCCGGGATCCCGGGCCGGACGATGGCTTCCCGGGCCGGTCCCGGTCGCCTCCCGGGTGACGTACACCGAAGCGGCTGACGGCTGTCTTCGAGCCCCCCCCCCCCCTCCGCCTCCGCGGCCGCTTCTGCCCGCACCCCCTCCACTGCCTCCCCCCGCCGCCCGCGAACGAGTCGCCGGATCTGTAGGGTGCCGGGAGCCCGAACGGCGAGCGGCTCCGGCTGCTGCCGGGACCGCGGGGATTCGAGCCGCTCCGGCCGCGGCCGGGACCCCCGTGCCGGAAGCCGGCATCCCCGGACAGCCCCGGGACGGCCCCGGTCGCCGGCCGGGTGACGTTCACCGAAGCGGCTGCCGGCTGTCTTCGAGCCCCCCCCACCCTCCGCCTCCGCTGCCGCTTCTGCCCGCACCCCCTCCACTGCCTCCCCCCGCCGCCGGCGAACGAGTCGGCGGATCCGTAGGGTGCCGGGAGCCCGAACGGCGAGCGGCTCCGGCTGCTGCCGGGACCGCGGGGCTTCGAGCCGCTCCGGCCGCGGCCGGGACCCCGTGCCGGAAGCCGGCATCCCGGGACGGCCCCGGGACAGCCCCGGTCGCCGGCCGGGTGACGTTCAGCGAAGCGGCTGCCGCCAGTCTTTGGGCCTCCCCCGTGCCGGGGCCGCGGGGCTTCGAGCCGGTCCGGCCGCGGCCGGGATCCCGGGCCGGACGATGGCTTCCCGGGCCGGTCGCCGGTCGCCTCCCGGGTGACGTTCACCGAAGCGGTTGACGGCTGTCTCCGAGCCCCCCCCCCCCCCCCTCCGCCTCCGCTGCCGCTTCTGCCCGCACCTCCTTCACTGCCTCCCCCCGCCTCCCGCGAACGAGTCGCCGGATCCGTAGGGTGCCGGGAGCCCGAACGGCGAGCGGCTCCGGCTGCTGCCGGGACCGCGGGGATTCGAGCCGCTCCGGCCGCGGCCGGGACCCCGTGGCGGAAGCCGGCATCCCGGGACGGCCCCGGGACGGCCCCGATCGCCTCCTGGGTGACGTTCACCGAAGCGGCTGCCGGCTGTCTTCGAGCCCCCCCCCCCCTCCGCCTCCGCTGCCGCTTCTGCCCGCACCCCCTCCACTGCCTCCCCCCGCCGCCCGCGAACGAGTCGGCGGATCCATACCGTCCCGAGAGCCCGAGGCGGCGGCACCCAGTGCGGGTCCGGCCGAGGCCGGGACCCCGTGCCTGTCGCAGGCTTCCCGGGACGGCCCCGGAACGGCCGCGGTCGCCGGCCGGGTGACGTTCTCCGAAGCGGCTGCCGGCTGTCTTCGAGCCCCCCCCCCCCTGCCGGAGCCGCGGGGATACGAGCCGGTCCGGCCGCGGCCGGGACCCCGTGCCGGAAGCCGGCATCCCGGGACGGCCCCGGGACGGCCCCGATCGCCTCCTGGGTGACGTTCACCGAAGCGGCTGCCGGCTGTCTTCGAGCCCCCCCCCCTCCGCCTCCGCTGCCGCTTCTCCCCCGCACCCCCCTCCACTGCCTCCCCCCGCCGCCCCGCGAACGAGTCGCCGGATCTGTAGGGGGCCGGGAGCCCGAGGCGGCGAGCGGCTCCGGCTGCTGCCGGGACCGCGAGGCTTCGAGCCGGTCCGGCCGCGGCCGGGATCTCGTGCCGAACGTCGTCTTCCCGGGACGGTCCCGGGAGGGCCCCAGTCTCCTCCCGGGTGACGTTCACCGAAGCGGCTGCCGGCTGTCTTCGAGCCCCCACCCCTGCCGTGGCCGCGGGGATTCGCCCCGGTCCGGCAGCTGACGGTTCCCTGTGTCGGACGCCGGCTTCCCGGGACTGCCCCGGGACAGCCCCGGTCGCCTCCCGGGTGACGTTCACCGAAGCTGCTGCCGCCTGTCTTTGTCCCCCCCCCCCCGTGCTCTCCCTCAGGCGGGAGGTAGACGTGCTCTCCCTCGGCGAGTAGACGTGCTCTCCCTCGGCGAGTAGACGTGCTCTCCCTCGGCGAGTAGACGTGCTCTCCCTCGGCGAGTAGACGTGCTCTCCCTCGGCGAGTAGACGTGCTCTCCCTGGGCGAGTAGACGTGCTCTCCCTGGGCGAGTAGACGTGCTCTCCCTCGGCGAGTAGACGTGCTCTCCCTCGGCGAGTAGACGTGCTCTCCCTGGGCGAGTAGACGTGCTCTCCCTGGGCGAGTAGACGTGCTCTCCCTGGGCGAGTAGACGTGCTCTCCCTGGGCGAGTAGACGTGCTCTCCCTGGGCGAGTAGATGTGCTCTCCCTGGGCGAGTAGACGTGCTCTCCCTGGGCGAGTAGACGTGCTCTCCCTGGGCGAGTAGACGTGCTCTCCCTGGGCGAGTAGACGTGCTCTCCCTCGGCGAGTAGACGTGCTCTCCCTGGGCGAGTAGACGTGCTCTCCCTGGGCGAGTAGACGTGCTCTCCCTGGGCGAGTAGACGTGCTCTCCCTCGGCGAGTAGACGTGCTCTCCCTCGGCGAGTAGACGTGCTCTCCGCGGAGATCGCGCTTGTCGCCAAGGGGTCGCTGTTGCGCTCTGCCTCCGCCTACGTCATCGTACAAGCCGGCGTGATTTCTGCGACCTGCCGCTGGGCGGAGGTCGGCTGGTTGTGCGCTCGCGGAGCTGACGGCCCTCCAGTTCCGTATATGAGGGAACAAGCGACGCCGAGCACTCCCAGGGCAGCGCTGCCGAGCGGCTGCTCCAAGCCACCCGCCAGGCGGCTGGGCAGGGGTCCGTCTGGCTTCTCGGTGGCTTTCGCCCGGGTCAGAGAGGGGACCCGCGGGGCCGAACAAAGGCGCGGCGGTTTGGAGCGGCCGCTGGCGCACCCTCAGCGGTGTTGGATGGGTTTCGCTCGTCCGTGAGCCGGAGCCCAGCCCGGGCTCGGCAACGAAAGCGGGGAAAAGAAAAAAAGTTGACGAGTGGCTGGCGCCGGCCACTGCCGAAGTGTGGAACCCCCGAAGCGAAGTTTGCCCGGTGGGGCACGAGGGCAGAGAAAGCCGGGGAGACGTGGTGCCGGCGTCGGTCCCACCAAGAATGGAAAGCAAGCCCGTCCAGGCACGGCGAGAGAGAGCCCGGTAAGGGGCAGAGAGAGTTCCCAGCACTGGACCCTCTTCACGGGGGTTCCCCCCCATGGCCAAAGCCGCAGCCCGCGGGGGCACGGCATCTAAGGGAAAAGCCAGCGGCGGTGACTGGCCACTCGTATGCTATGGAGCCCGGCATGGGGGGAGGAGGGCAAGCCGGTGCCCCAGCACGGCTTCCTCCTGGCTCCAGAGGGGCGCCCCGTGATGGA
>NW_027142690.1:60000-70000 GCF_026170545.1 Melanerpes formicivorus
CGCCGTTGCCTCTTGCCGCTACCCCCCGCCCCCCCCCCGCTGCCGGTTTGCGCGGAGCCCCCCCTTCCCGCCGTTGCCTCTTGCCGCTACCCCCGCCCCCCCCCCGCTGCCGGTTTGCGCGGAGCCCCCCCTTCCCGCCGTTGCCTCTTGCCGTTACCCCCCGCCCCCCCCCCCGCTGCCGGTTTGCGCGGAGCGCCCCCGCCTGCCGTTGCCTCTCGCCGCGGCCACCACCGCCCCCTCCACACCCCCGGGCCCCCGTTACCGGTTTGCGCGGAGCCCCCCCTCCCGACGTTGCCTCTTGCCGCTGCTGCCACCCCCAGCTCCCCACACCCCCCGGCTCCCGTTAGCGGTTTGCGCGGAGCCCCCCCTTCCCGCCGTTGCCTCTTGCCGCTACCCCCGCCCCCCCCCCCCCGCTGCCGGTTTGCGCGGAGCCCCCCCGCCTGCCGTTGCCTCTTGCCGCGGCCGCCACCGCCCCCCCCACACCCCCCGGCCCCCGTTACCGGTTTGCGCGGAGCCCCCCCTCCCGACGTTGCCTCTTGCCGCTGCTGCCACCCCCAGCTCCCCACACCCCCCGGCTCCCGTTAGCGGTTTGCGCGGAGCCCCCCCTTCCCCCCTTCGCGGGCTGCCGCTTCCCTCCCGGGCTGCCCGGCTGCTCTCTAACCCCTGCGACCGAGGCGGCGCTGTTAGGGCGGCCGTGCCGGTGCCCCTTGCCGCAGCTAGCCTCTCGCCGCTGCCCCTCCCGTCCGTCGTCCCCCGTCCCCAAAAACTTGCTGCTCTCCACGCTGGAGCCTGCACGGGGGAGGTTGCGCTCCGCTCCTCCGGCCCTAAAGCCGCCCTCGCCCGCCCCCCGGCTTGCCGCTTGGCTCGGCTGCCCGCCCGCCCGCTAATCCCCCCAACGCCCCCACCCCAAAAACACCCCAGCCCTACCGCATGCCGCTCCCCCTCTCCCCGCTCTCGCTGACCGCTGCCACCCCCCCCCCACCCCTCCCCCCCGAAACAAACCCCCCAGCCCTACCGCATGCCGCTCCCCCTCTCTCCCTAGCCTGCCCCCCCCGCCGTCGCTTGCTGCCGCCGCCGCCGCCGCCGCCGCCGCCGCCGGGACCCGCCTCGGTCTGGTGGCGCGCGCTCGGAGATCCCCGGCTACCCGTCCGTCCGTCCCTCCCTCCCTCCCGCCCCGCCCCGGGGGAGGGCCCGGGGCAGCGCGGGCAGGCGGGGAGCAAAAAAAGGCGCGGGCGCCAAAAAACGTCGGGGTCCCGGGGTGGCGGAGGGGGGCGGCGGCGGGGGGCGGCGGCGGGTACACGGCGCCGGGTCCAGGGCGCCGGGTCCAGCCCGTCCCGGGGCGGGGACAGGTGGTGTCGTCCGTCCCCGCCCCCGTAACCTGCTCTGAAGCATCCGCTTCCCGCCGCGGTTCGCCCTCCACCCCCCCCGCCGCACACGCAGCTGCCGCTTCCCGCCGCCTCTGCCCCCCGCCCCGGGATCAACCACCCGCCGGGTCCAGCCGGTCCCGGTCCCGGGAACCTGCTCCCGGGGCCAGCCGGAGCCACGCCCCCTCCTCTGACGCTTCCAGCTGCCGCCTCCCCTCCCACCCCCCAAACTCACACTGGCCCTCGCCGGCCCGCCCACCCGCCTACCTGCTTGCCCGCCGCCGCTGGGTGGCGTGCCGGACACTCTCGCACACAGGTACACAGACAGGGACACAGGGACACAGGCACTCAGGCACACAGGGACACAGGGACACAGGGACACAAGGACACAGGGACACAGGCACTCAGGCACTCAGGCACTCAGGGACACAGGGACACAGGGACACAGGCACTCAGGCACTCAGGGACACAGGGACACAGGGACACAGGGACACAGGCACTCAGGCACACAGGGACACAGGTGGCGGGCCGGAGGCCTCTCTCCACTGTGTGGCAGGGGTCCAAGAGCCACCCCAGCCCAACCCAGAGGGTCTTTTGCACCTCTCTAGAGGCCACCCAGAGACCCCAGGCCGCAGCAGAAGCCTCCCCCGCATGCTCTGCAGGCTTCCGACCCACCCCAGGCCGCACCAGAAGCCTCCCCCGCAAGCTCTGCAGGCTTCCGACCCACCCCAGGCCGCAGCAGAAGCCTCTCCCGCACGCTCTGCAGGCTTCTCAGCCACCCCAGGCCGCAGCAGAAGCCTCTCCCGCACGCTCTGCAGGCTTCTCAGCCACCCCAGGCCGCACCAGAAGCCTCTCCCGCACGCTCTGCAGGCTTCTCAGCCACCCCAGGCCGCACCAGAAGCCTCTCCCGCACGCTCTGCAGGCTTCTCAGCCACCCCAGGCCGCACCAGAAGCCTCCCCCGCACGCTCTGCAGGCTTCTCAGCCACCCCAGGCCGCACCAGAAGCCTCCCCCGCACGCTCTGCAGGCTTCCCACCCACCCCAGGCCGCAGCAGAAGCCTCTCCCGCACGCCCTGCAGGCTTCTCAGCCACCCCAGGCCGCAGCAGAAGCCTCTCCCGCACGCTCTGCAGGCTTCTCAGCCACCCCAGGCCACAGCAGAAGCCTCTCCCGCACGCTCTGCAGGCTTCTCAGCCACCCCAGGCCGCAGCAGAAGCCTCTCCCGCACGCTCTGCAGGCTTCTCAGCCACCCCAGGCCGCAGCAGAAGCCTCTCCCGCACGCTCTGCAGGCTTCTCAGCCACCCCAGGCCGCAGCAGAAGCCTCTCCCGCACGCTCTGCAGGCTTCTCAGCCACCCCAGGCCCCAACAGAAGCCTCTCCCCGCACGCTCTGCAGGCTTCCGACCCACCCCAGGCCGCAGCAGAAGCCTCTCCCGCACGCTCTGCAGGCTTCCGTCCCACCCCAGGCCGCACCAGAAGCCTCCCCCGCATGCTCTGCAGGCTTCTCAGCCACCCCAGGCCGCACCAGAAGCCTCCCCCGCACGCTCTGCAGGCTTCTCAGCCACCCCAGGCCGCACCAGAAGCCTCCCCCGCACGCTCTGCAGGCTTCTCAGCCACCCCAGGCCGCAGCAGAAGCCTCCCCCGCACGCTCTGCAGGCTTCTCAGCCACCCCAGGCCCCAACAGAAGCCTCTCCCGCACGCTCTGCAGGCTTCCGACCCACCCCAGGCCGCACCAGAAGCCTCCCCCGCATGCTCTGTAGGCTTCTGACCCACCCCAGGCCGCAGCAGAAGCCTCCCCCGCACGCTCTGCAGGCTTCTCAGCCACCCCAGGCCGCAGCAGAAGCCTCTCCCGCACGCTCTGCAGGCTTCTCAGCCACCCCAGGCCGCAGCAGAAGCCTCTCCCGCACGCTCTGCAGGCTTCTCAGCCACCCCAGGCCGCACCAGAAGCCTCTCCCGCACGCTCTGCAGGCTTCCGACCCACCCCAGGCCGCACCAGAAGCCTCCCCCGCACGCTCTGCAGGCTTCTCCGCCACCACAGGCCGCACCAGAGGATCTTTTGCACCTCTCTGGACGCCACCCAGAGACTCCAGGCCGCACCAGAGGCCCCCCCCCCCAACCATTTACAGGCTGCAGTGCCAGCCTAGGCCCCGCTGGCAGCCTCCCTTGTCTGCTTTGGAAGGCCTCCCATCCACTCCAGACCTGCCTGGAGGCCTCCCTCGACTGCTCCCGGGGCCCTCGAAGCCACCCTAGGCCTTTCTGGAGGACCTGCTCGACCGCTCGGGCGGCTTCTGACGCACCCTCGGCCATCCGGCGCCCAGCAGCTCCCAGGGCCAGGCACCGGCCTCCCCCTCCGGCCGCCCCTGGGGCCGGGGGTGGCTCGGACTCGGCGCCCCCAACGTGTCGTCCCGTCCCCCCCCCGCCCCGCACCGCCGAACATTCGCTGCAGCCGAGGGCTTGCCGCTCGACGCCTACCCCACCCGCCCAGCCCCCCGCTGCGGCCCGGCGCTGCCCCGGCCGCTGCGCCCCGCCTCTCATCGCTCCCTCCACCCGGCAACCGGCCGCCGGGCACGGCAAGTCCCAGGGCAGGGAACAGGTGCTGCCGGGACCCCGTGCTGGCTGCCGGCTTCCCGGGGCTGCCCCGGGCACGGACAGGTCGCCCCCCCGCCCCGGCGAATGTTCACCGAACCGGCTGCCGGCTGCCTTCGAGCACCCCCCGCCCCCCGCCACTATCGTCCCCCCCGCCCCCCCTCCGCCTCCGCTGCCGCTTCTCCCCGCACCGCCTCCACTGCCTCCCCCCGCCGCCGGCGAACGAGTCGGCGGATCCGTAGGGTGCCGGGAGCCCGAACGGCGAGCGGCTCCGGCTGCTGCCGGGACCGCGGGGATTCGAGCCGGTCCGGCCGCGGCCGGGACCCCGTGCCGGAAGCCGGCATCCCGGGACGGCCCCGGGACGGCCCCGGTCGCCGGCCGGGTGACGTTCAGCGAAGCGGCTGCCGCCAGTCTTTGGGCCTCCCCCGTGCCGGGGCCGCGGGGCTTCGAGCCGGTCCGGCCGCGGCCGGGATCCGGGGCCGGACGATGGCTTCCCGGGCCGGTCCCGGTCGCCTCCCGGGTGACGTTCACCGAAGCGGCTGACGGCTGTCTTCGAGCCCCCCCCCCCCCTCCGCCTCCGCGGCCGCTTCTGCCCGCACCCCCTCCACTGCCTCCCCCCGCCGCCCGCGAACGAGTCGCCGGATCTGTAGGGTGCCGGGAGCCCGAACGGCGAGCGGCTCCGGCTGCTGCCGGGACCGCGGGGATTCGAGCCGGTCCGGCCGCGGCCGGGACCCCGTGCCGGAAGCCGGCATCCCGGGACGGCCCCGGGACGGCCCCGGTCGCCGGCCGGGTGACGTTCAGCGAAGCGGCTGCCGCCAGTCTTTGGGCCTCCCCCGTGCCGGGGCCGCGGGGCTTCGAGCCGGTCCGGCCGCGGCCGGGATCCGGGGCCGGACGATGGCTTCCCGGGCCGGTCCCGGTCGCCTCCCGGGTGACGTTCACCGAAGCGGCTGACGGCTGTCTTCGAGCCCCCCCCCCCCCCTCCGCCTCCGCGGCCGCTTCTGCCCGCACCCCCTCCACTGCCTCCCCCCGCCGCCCGCGAACGAGTCGCCGGATCTGTAGGGTGCCGGGAGCCCGAACGGCGAGCGGCTCCGGCTGCTGCCGGGACCGCGGGGATTCGAGCCGGTCCGGCCGCGGCCGGGACCCCGTGCCGGAAGCCGGCATCCCGGGACGGCCCCGGGACGGCCCCGGTCGCCGGCCGGGTGACGTTCAGCGAAGCGGCTGCCGCCAGTCTTTGGGCCTCCCCCGTGCCGGGGCCGCGGGGCTTCGAGCCGGTCCGGCCGCGGCCGGGATCCCGGGCCGGACGATGGCTTCCCGGGCCGGTCCCGGTCGCCTCCCGGGTGACGTTCACCGAAGCGGCTGCCGGCTGTCTTCGAGCCCCCCCCCCCCCCTCCGCCTCCGCTGCCGCTTCTCCCCGCACCCCCTCCACTGCCTCCCCCCGCCGCCCGCGAACGAGTCGCCGGATCTGTAGGGTGCCGGGAGCCCGAACGGCGAGCGGCTCCGGCTGCTGCCGGGACCGCGGGGATTCGAGCCGCTCCGGCCGCGGCCGGGACCCCGTGCCGGAAGCCGGCATCCCCGGACAGCCCCGGGACGGCCCCGGTCGCCGGCCGGGTGACGTTCACCGAAGCGGCTGCCGGCTGTCTTCGAGCCCCCCCCCCCCTCCGCCTCCGCTGCCGCTTCTGCCCGCACCCCCTCCACTGCCTCCCCCCGCCGCCGGCGAACGAGTCGGCGGATCCGTAGGGTGCCGGGAGCCCGAACGGCGAGCGGCTCCGGCTGCTGCCGGGACCGCGGGGCTTCGAGCCGCTCCGGCCGCGGCCGGGACCCCCGTGCCGGAAGCCGGCATCCCGGGACGGCCCCGGGACGGCCCCGGTCGCCGGCCGGGTGACGTTCAGCGAAGCGGCTGCCGCCAGTCTTTGGGCCTCCCCCGTGCCGGGGCCGCGGGGCTTCGAGCCGGTCCGGCCGCGGCCGGGATCCCGGGCCGGACGATGGCTTCCCGGGCCGGTCGCCGGTCGCCTCCCGGGTGACGTTCACCGAAGCGGTTGACGGCTGTCTCCGAGCCCCCCCCCCCCCCCTCCGCCTCCGCTGCCGCTTCTGCCCGCACCTCCTTCACTGCCTCCCCCCGCCTCCCGCGAACGAGTCGCCGGATCCGTAGGGTGCCGGGAGCCCGAACGGCGAGCGGCTCCGGCTGCTGCCGGGACCGCGGGGATTCGAGCCGGTCCGGCCGCGGCCGGGACCCCGTGCCGGAAGCCGGCATCCCGGGACGGCCCCGGGACGGCCCCGGTCGCCGGCCGGGTGACGTTCAGCGAAGCGGCTGCCGCCAGTCTTTGGGCCTCCCCCGTGCCGGGGCCGCGGGGCTTCGAGCCGGTCCGGCCGCGGCCGGGATCCGGGGCCGGACGATGGCTTCCCGGGCCGGTCCCGGTCGCCTCCCGGGTGACGTTCACCGAAGCGGCTGACGGCTGTCTTCGAGCCCCCCCCCCCCCTCCGCCTCCGCGGCCGCTTCTGCCCGCACCCCCTCCACTGCCTCCCCCCGCCGCCGGCGAACGAGTCGGCGGATCCGTAGGGTGCCGGGAGCCCGAACGGCGAGCGGCTCCGGCTGCTGCCGGGACCGCGGGGATTCGAGCCGGTCCGGCCGCGGCCGGGACCCCGTGCCGGAAGCCGGCATCCCGGGACGGCCCCGGGACGGCCCCGGTCGCCGGCCGGGTGACGTTCAGCGAAGCGGCTGCCGCCAGTCTTTGGGCCTCCCCCGTGCCGGGGCCGCGGGGCTTCGAGCCGGTCCGGCCGCGGCCGGGATCCGGGGCCGGACGATGGCTTCCCGGGCCGGTCCCGGTCGCCTCCCGGGTGACGTACACCGAAGCGGCTGACGGCTGTCTTCGAGCCCCCCCCCCCCCTCCGCCTCCGCGGCCGCTTCTGCCCGCACCCCCTCCACTGCCTCCCCCCGCCGCCCGCGAACGAGTCGCCGGATCTGTAGGGTGCCGGGAGCCCGAACGGCGAGCGGCTCCGGCTGCTGCCGGGACCGCGGGGATTCGAGCCGCTCCGGCCGCGGCCGGGACCCCGTGCCGGAAGCCGGCATCCCCGGACAGCCCCGGGACGGCCCCGGTCGCCGGCCGGGTGACGTTCACCGAAGCGGCTGCCGGCTGTCTTCGAGCCCCCCCCCCCTCCGCCTCCGCTGCCGCTTCTGCCCGCACCCCCTCCACTGCCTCCCCCCGCCGCCGGCGAACGAGTCGGCGGATCCGTAGGGTGCCGGGAGCCCGAACGGCGAGCGGCTCCGGCTGCTGCCGGGACCGCGGGGATTCGAGCCGCTCCGGCCGCGGCCGGGACCCCGTGCCGGAAGCCGGCATCCCGGGACGGCCCCGGGACGGCCCCGGTCGCCGGCCGGGTGACGTTCAGCGAAGCGGCTGCCGCCAGTCTTTGGGCCTCCCCCGTGCCGGGGCCGCGGGGCTTCGAGCCGGTCCGGCCGCAGCCGGGATCCCGGGCCGGACGATGGCTTCCCGGGCCGGTTGCCGGTCGCCTCCCGGGTGACGTTCACCGAAGCGGTTGACGGCTGTCTCCGAGCCCCCCCCCCCCCCCCTCCGCCTCCGCTGCCGCTTCTGCCCGCACCTCCTTCACTGCCTCCCCCCGCCTCCCGCGAACGAGTCGCCGGATCCGTAGGGTGCCGGGAGCCCGAACGGCGAGCGGCTCCGGCTGCTGCCGGGACCGCGGGGATTCGAGCCGCTCCGGCCGCGGCCGGGACCCCGTGGCGGAAGCCGGCATCCCGGGACGGCCCCGGGACGGCCCCGATCGCCTCCTGGGTGACGTTCACCGAAGCGGCTGCCGGCTGTCTTCGAGCCCCCCCCCCCCTCCGCCTCCGCTGCCGCTTCTGCCCGCACCCCCTCCACTGCCTCCCCCCGCCGCCCGCGAACGAGTCGGCGGATCCATACCGTCCCGAGAGCCCGAGGCGGCGGCACCCAGTGCGGGTCCGGCCGAGGCCGGGACCCCGTGCCTGTCGCAGGCTTCCCGGGACGGCCCCGGAACGGCCGCGGTCGCCGGCCGGGTGACGTTCTCCGAAGCGGCTGCCGGCTGTCTTCGAGCCCCCCCCCCCCCTCCGCCTCCGCTGCCGCTTCTCCCCGCACCTCCTTCACTGCCTCCCCCCGCCGCCGGCGAACGAGTCGCCGGATCCGTAGGGTGCCGGGAGCCCGAACGGCGAGCGGCTCCGGCTGCTGCCGGGACCGCGGGGATTCGAGCCGGTCCGGCCGCGGCCGGGACCCCCGTGCCGGATGCCGGCATCCCGGGACGGCCCCGGGACGGCCCCGGTCGCCGGCCGGGTGACGTTCAGCGAAGCGGCTGCCGCCAGTCTTTGGGCCTCCCCCGTGCCGGGGCCGCGGGGCTTCGAGTCGGTCCGGCCGCGGCTGGGACCCCGTGCCTGTCGCAGGCTTCCCGGGACGGCCCCGGAACGGCCGCGGTCGCCGGCCGGGTGACGTTCACCGAGGCGACTGCCGGCTGTCTTCGAGCCCCCCCCCCCCCTGCCGGAGCCGCGGGGATACGAGCCGGTCCGGCCGCGGCCGGGACCCCGTGCCGGAAGCCGGCATCCCGGGACGGCCCCGGGACGGCCCCGATCGCCTCCTGGGTGACGTTCACCGAAGCGGCTGCCGGCTGTCTTCGAGCCCCCCCCCCTCCGCCTCCGCTGCCGCTTCTCCCCGCACCCCCTCCACTGCCTCCCCCCGCCGCCCGCGAACGAGTCGCCGGATCTGTAGGGGGCCGGGAGCCCGAGGCGGCGAGCGGCTCCGGCTGCTGCCGGGACCGCGAGGCTTCGAGCCGGTCCGGCCGCGGCCGGGATCTCGTGCCGAACGTCGTCTTCCCGGGACGGTCCCGGGAGGGCCCCAGTCTCCTCCCGGGTGACGTTCACCGAAGCGGCTGCCGGCTGTCTTCGAGCCCCCACCCCTGCCGTGGCCGCGGGGATTCGCCCCGGTCCGGCAGCTGACGGTTCCCTGTGTCGGACGCCGGCTTCCCGGGACTGCCCCGGGACAGCCCCGGTCGCCTCCCGGGTGACGTTCACCGAAGCTGCTGCCGCCTGTCTTTGTCCCCCCCCCCCCGTGCTCTCCCTCAGGCGGGAGGTAGACGTGCTCTCCCTCGGCGAGTAGACGTGCTCTCCCTCGGCGAGTAGACGTGCTCTCCCTCGGCGAGTAGACGTGCTCTCCCTCGGCGAGTAGACGTGCTCTCCCTCGGCGAGTAGACGTGCTCTCCCTGGGCGAGTAGACGTGCTCTCCCTGGGCGAGTAGACGTGCTCTCCCTCGGCGAGTAGACGTGCTCTCCCTCGGCGAGTAGACGTGCTCTCCCTGGGCGAGTAGACGTGCTCTCCCTGGGCGAGTAGACGTGCTCTCCCTGGGCGAGTAGACGTGCTCTCCCTGGGCGAGTAGACGTGCTCTCCCTGGGCGAGTAGACGTGCTCTCCCTGGGCGAGTAGACGTGCTCTCCCTGGGCGAGTAGACGTGCTCTCCCTGGGCGAGTAGACGTGCTCTCCCTGGGCGAGTAGACGTGCTCTCCCTGGGCGAGTAGACGTGCTCTCCCTCGGCGAGTAGACGTGCTCTCCCTCGGCGAGTAGACGTGCTCTCCGCGGAGATCGCGCTTGTCGCCAAGGGGTCGCTGTTGCGCTCTGCCTCCGCCTACGTCATCGTACAAGCCGGCGTGATTTCTGCGACCTGCCGCTGGGCGGAGGTCGGCTGGTTGTGCGCTCGCGGAGCTGACGGCCCTCCAGTTCCGTATATGAGGGAACAAGCGACGCCGAGCACTCCCAGGGCAGCGCTGCCGAGCGGCTGCTCCAAGCCACCCGCCAGGCGGCTGGGCAGGGGTCCGTCTGGCTTCTCGGTGGCTTTCGCCCGGGTCAGAGAGGGGACCCGCGGGGCCGAACAAAGGCGCGGCGGTTTGGAGCGGCCGCTGGCGCACCCTCAGCGGTGTTGGATGGGTTTCGCTCGTCCGTGAGCCGGAGCCCAGCCCGGGCTCGGCAACGAAAGCGGGGAAAAGAAAAAAAGTTGACGAGTGGCTGGCGCCGGCCACTGCCGAAGTGTGGAACCCCCGAAGCGAAG
>NW_027142690.1:82500-92500 GCF_026170545.1 Melanerpes formicivorus
TAGACGTGCTCTCCCTGGCGAGGGGGGGGACTTAGTGCACTGAGCCGTGCGGCGGCAGGTAGACGTGCTCTCCTTCCCGAGGAGGTAGACGTGCTCTCCTTCCCAGGAGGTAGACGTGCTCTCCTTCCCGAGGAGGTAGACGTGCTCTCCTTCCCAGGAGGTAGACGTGCTCTCCTTCCCAGGTGGTAGACGTGCTCTCCCTCGGTGAGTAGACGTGCTCTCCCTGAGCTGGCAGGTAGACGTGCTCTCCATGGCGAGGGGGGACTTAGTGCACTGAGCCGTGCGGCAGGAGGTAGACGTGCTCCCCGCGGCCGGGCGGGCACTTAGCGCGCGGAGGCTGGAACCGCGGGGTAGACGTGGTCCCCGGGACGAGGGCCGCCTGGTATCGCCCGCCCGGCCCCCAACCCCCCCCCCCCCCGCGGCGGCGTAAATGAAGAGAGGCAGTCGGCATGAAACCTTCTTTTATTAAGTGTTGTTTTCATCGAGCGTCTTTCATTAAAGGTTGTGTTCTGAAGCAGTCTTTTCTTCAACAGCGCTGTTCTCCGGGGAGAAGGTCTGCCGGCATCTCTAGAAATCTCCCCCCCGCCCCTGACCGCCTCCCCCCCCCGCCCCCGTTGCCGGTTTGCGCGGCGCCCCCCCCTCCCCGACGTTGCCTCTTGCCGCTACCCCCCGCCCCCCCCCCCGCTGCCGGTTTGCGCGGAGCTCCCCCTTCCCGCCGTTGCCTCTTGCCGCTACCCCCCGCCCCCCCCCCCGCTGCCGGTTTGCGCGGAGCCCCCCCTTCCCGCCGTTGCCTCTTGCCGCTACCCCCCGCCCCCCCCCCGCTGCCGGTTTGCGCGGAGCCCCCCCTTCCCGCCGTTGCCTCTTGCCGCTACCCCCGCCCCCCCCCCGCTGCCGGTTTGCGCGGAGCCCCCCCTTCCCGCCGTTGCCTCTTGCCGCTACCCCCCGCCCCCCCCCCCCGCTGCCGGTTTGCGCGGAGGCCCCCCTTCCCGCCGTTGCCTCTTGCCGTTACCCCCCGCACCCCCCCCGCTGCCGGTTTGCGCGGAGCGCCCCCGCCTGCCGTTGCCTCTCGCCGCGGCCACCACCGCCCCCTCCACACCCCCGGGCCCCCGTTACCGGTTTGCGCGGAGCCCCCCCCTCCCGACGTTGCCTCTTGCCGCTGCTGCCACCCCCCAGCTCCCCACACCCCCCGGCTCCCGTTAGCGGTTTGCGCGGAGCCCCCCCTTCCCCGCCGTTGCCTCTTGCCGCTACCCCCGCCCCCCCCCCCCCCGCTGCCGGTTTGCGCGGAGCCCCCCCGCCTGCCGTTGCCTCTTGCCGCGGCCGCCACCGCCCCCCCCCCACACCCCCCGGCCCCCGTTACCGGTTTGCGCGGAGCCCCCCCTCCCGACGTTGCCTCTTGCCGCTGCTGCCACCCCCAGCTCCCCACACCCCCCGGCTCCCGTTAGCGGTTTGCGCGGAGCCCCCCCTTCCCCCCTTCGCGGGCTGCCGCTTCCCTCCCGGGCTGCCCGGCTGCTCTCTAACCCCTGCGACCGAGGCGGCGCTGTTAGGGCGGCCGTGCCGGTGCCCCTTGCCGCAGCTAGCCTCTCGCCGCTGCCCCTCCCGTCCGTCGTCCCCCGTCCCCAAAAACTTGCTGCTCTCCACGCTGGAGCCTGCACGGGGGAGGTTGCGCTCCGCTCCTCCGGCCCTAAAGCCGCCCTCGCCCGCCCCCCCGGCTTGCCGCTTGGCTCGGCTGCCCGCCCGCCCGCTAATCCCCCCAACGCCCCCACCCCAAAAACACCCCAGCCCTACCGCATGCCGCTCCCCCTCTCCCCGCTCTCGCTGACCGCTGCCACCCCCCCCCCACCCCTCCCCCCCGAAACAAACCCCCCAGCCCTACCGCATGCCGCTCCCCCTCTCTCCCTAGCCTGCCCCCCCCCGCCGTCGCTTGCTGCCGCCCCGCCGCCGCCGCCGCCGCCGCCGGGACCCGCCTCGGTCTGGTGGCGCGCGCTCGGAGATCCCCGGCTACCCGTCCGTCCGTCCCTCCCTCCCTCCCGCCCCGCCCCGGGGGAGGGCCCGGGGCAGCGCGGGCAGGCGGGGAGCAAAAAAAGGCGCGGGCGCCAAAAAACGTCGGGGTCCCGGGGTGGCGGAGGGGGGCGGCGGCGGGGGCGGCGGCGGGTACACGGCGCCGGGTCCAGGGCGCCGGGTCCAGCCCGTCCCGGGGCGGGGACAGGTGGTGTCGTCCGTCCCCGCCCCCCGTAACCTGCTCTGAAGCATCCGCTTCCCGCCGCGGTTCGCCCTCCACCCCCCCGCCGCACACGCAGCTGCCGCTTCCCGCCGCCTCTGCCCCCCGCCCCGGGATCAACCACCCGCCGGGTCCAGCCGGTCCCGGTCCCGGGAACCTGCTCCCGGGGCCAGCCGGAGCCACGCCCCCTCCTCTGACGCTTCCAGCTGCCGCCTCCCCTCCCACCCCCCCAAACTCACACTGGCCCTCGCCGGCCCGCCCACCCGCCTACCTGCTTGCCCGCCGCCGCTGGGTGGCGTGCCGGACACTCTCGCACACAGGTACACAGACAGGGACACAGGGGACACAGGCACACAGGGACACAGGGACACAGGGACACAAGGACACAGGGACACAGGCACTCAGGCACTCAGGCACTCAGGGACACAGGGACACAGGGACACAGGCACTCAGGCACTCAGGGACACAGGGACACAGGGACACAGGGACACAGGCACTCAGGCACACAGGGACACAGGTGGCGGGCCGGAGGCCTCTCTCCACTGTGTGGCAGGGGTCCAAGAGCCACCCCAGCCCAACCCAGAGGGTCTTTTGCACCTCTCTAGAGGCCACCCAGAGACCCCAGGCCGCAGCAGAAGCCTCCCCCGCATGCTCTGCAGGCTTCCGACCCACCCCAGGCCGCACCAGAAGCCTCCCCCCGCAAGCTCTGCAGGCTTCCGACCCACCCCAGGCCGCAGCAGAAGCCTCTCCCGCACGCTCTGCAGGCTTCTCAGCCACCCCAGGCCGCAGCAGAAGCCTCTCCCGCACGCTCTGCAGGCTTCTCAGCCACCCCAGGCCGCACCAGAAGCCTCTCCCCGCACGCTCTGCAGGCTTCTCAGCCACCCCAGGCCGCAGCAGAAGCCTCTCCCGCACGCTCTGCAGGCTTCTCAGCCACCCCAGGCCGCACCAGAAGCCTCCCCCGCACGCTCTGCAGGCTTCTCAGCCACCCCAGGCCGCACCAGAAGCCTCCCCCGCACGCTCTGCAGGCTTCCCACCCACCCCAGGCCGCAGCAGAAGCCTCTCCCGCACGCCCTGCAGGCTTCTCAGCCACCCCAGGCCGCAGCAGAAGCCTCTCCCGCACGCTCTGCAGGCTTCTCAGCCACCCCAGGCCGCAGCAGAAGCCTCTCCCCGCACGCTCTGCAGGCTTCTCAGCCACCCCAGGCCGCAGCAGAAGCCTCTCCCGCACGCTCTGCAGGCTTCTCAGCCACCCCAGGCCGCAGCAGAAGCCTCTCCCCGCACGCTCTGCAGGCTTCTCAGCCACCCCAGGCCGCAGCAGAAGCCTCTCCCGCACGCTCTGCAGGCTTCTCAGCCACCCCAGGCCCCAACAGAAGCCTCTCCCGCACGCTCTGCAGGCTTCCGACCCACCCCAGGCCGCAGCAGAAGCCTCTCCCGCACGCTCTGCAGGCTTCCGTCCCACCCCAGGCCGCACCAGAAGCCTCCCCCGCACGCTCTGCAGGCTTCTCAGCCACCCCAGGCCGCACCAGAAGCCTCCCCCCGCACGCTCTGCAGGCTTCTCAGCCACCCCAGGCCGCACCAGAAGCCTCCCCCCGCACGCTCTGCAGGCTTCTCAGCCACCCCAGGCCGCAGCAGAAGCCTCCCCCGCACGCTCTGCAGGCTTCTCAGCCACCCCAGGCCCCAACAGAAGCCTCTCCCGCACGCTCTGCAGGCTTCCGACCCACCCCAGGCCGCACCAGAAGCCTCCCCCGCATGCTCTGTAGGCTTCTGACCCACCCCAGGCCGCAGCAGAAGCCTCCCCCGCACGCTCTGCAGGCTTCTCAGCCACCCCAGGCCGCAGCAGAAGCCTCTCCCGCACGCTCTGCAGGCTTCTCAGCCACCCCAGGCCGCAGCAGAAGCCTCTCCCGCACGCTCTGCAGGCTTCTCAGCCACCCCAGGCCGCACCAGAAGCCTCTCCCGCACGCTCTGCAGGCTTCCGACCCACCCCAGGCCGCACCAGAAGCCTCCCCCGCACGCTCTGCAGGCTTCTCCGCCACCACAGGCCGCACCAGAGGATCTTTTGCACCTCTCTGGACGCCACCCAGAGACTCCAGGCCGCACCAGAGGCCCCCCCCCCCAACCATTTACAGGCTGCAGTGCCAGCCTAGGCCCCGCTGGCAGCCTCCCTTGTCTGCTTTGGAAGGCCTCCCATCCACTCCAGACCTGCCTGGAGGCCTCCCTCGACTGCTCCCGGGGCCCTCGAAGCCACCCTAGGCCTTTCTGGAGGACCTGCTCGACCGCTCGGGCGGCTTCTGACGCACCCTCGGCCATCCGGCGCCCAGCAGCTCCCAGGGCCAGGCACCGGCCTCCCCCTCCGGCCGCCCCTGGGGCCGGGGGTGGCTCGGACTCGGCGCCCCCAACGTGTCGTCCCGTCCCCCCCCCGCCCCGCACCGCCGAACATTCGCTGCAGCCGAGGGCTTGCCGCTCGACGCCTACCCCACCCGCCCAGCCCCCCGCTGCGGCCCCGGCGCTGCCCCGGCCGCTGCGCCCCGCCTCTCATCGCTCCCCCCACCCGGCAACCGGCCGCCGGGCACGGCAAGTCCCAGGGCAGGGAACAGGTGCTGCCGGGACCCCGTGCTGGCTGCCGGCTTCCCGGGGCTGCCCCGGGCACGGACAGGTCGCCCCCCCGCCCCGGCGAATGTTCACCGAACCGGCTGCCGGCTGCCTTCGAGCACCCCCCCGCCCCCCGCCACTATCGTCCCCCCCCGCCCCCCCTCCGCCTCCGCTGCCGCTTCTCCCCGCACCGCCTCCACTGCCTCCCCCCGCCGCCGGCGAACGAGTCGGCGGATCCGTAGGGTGCCGGGAGCCCGAACGGCGAGCGGCTCCGGCTGCTGCCGGGACCGCGGGGATTCGAGCCGGTCCGGCCGCGGCCGGGACCCCGTGCCGGAAGCCGGCATCCCGGGACGGCCCCGGGACGGCCCCGGTCGCCGGCCGGGTGACGTTCAGCGAAGCGGCTGCCGCCAGTCTTTGGGCCTCCCCCCGTGCCGGGGCCGCGGGGCTTCGAGCCGGTCCGGCCGCGGCCGGGATCCGGGGCCGGACGATGGCTTCCCGGGCCGGTCCCGGTCGCCTCCCGGGTGACGTTCACCGAAGCGGCTGACGGCTGTCTTCGAGCCCCCCCCCCCCCCTCCGCCTCCGCGGCCGCTTCTGCCCGCACCCCCTCCACTGCCTCCCCCCGCCGCCCGCGAACGAGTCGCCGGATCTGTAGGGTGCCGGGAGCCCGAACGGCGAGCGGCTCCGGCTGCTGCCGGGACCGCGGGGATTCGAGCCGGTCCGGCCGCGGCCGGGACCCCCGTGCCGGAAGCCGGCATCCCGGGACGGCCCCGGGACGGCCCCGGTCGCCGGCCGGGTGACGTTCAGCGAAGCGGCTGCCGCCAGTCTTTGGGCCTCCCCCGTGCCGGGGCCGCGGGGCTTCGAGCCGGTCCGGCCGCGGCCGGGATCCGGGGCCGGACGATGGCTTCCCGGGCCGGTCCCGGTCGCCTCCCGGGTGACGTTCACCGAAGCGGCTGACGGCTGTCTTCGAGCCCCCCCCCCCCCCCTCCGCCTCCGCGGCCCGCTTCTGCCCGCACCCCCTCCACTGCCTCCCCCCGCCGCCCGCGAACGAGTCGCCGGATCTGTAGGGTGCCGGGAGCCCGAACGGCGAGCGGCTCCGGCTGCTGCCGGGACCGCGGGGATTCGAGCCGGTCCGGCCGCGGCCGGGACCCCCGTGCCGGAAGCCGGCATCCCGGGACGGCCCCGGGACGGCCCCGGTCGCCGGCCGGGTGACGTTCAGCGAAGCGGCTGCCGCCAGTCTTTGGGCCTCCCCCGTGCCGGGGCCGCGGGGCTTCGAGCCGGTCCGGCCGCGGCCGGGATCCCGGGCCGGACGATGGCTTCCCGGGCCGGTCCCGGTCGCCTCCCGGGTGACGTTCACCGAAGCGGCTGCCGGCTGTCTTCGAGCCCCCCCCCCCCCCTCCGCCTCCGCTGCCGCTTCTCCCCGCACCCCCTCCACTGCCTCCCCCCGCCGCCGGCGAACGAGTCGCCGGATCTGTAGGGTGCCGGGAGCCCGAACGGCGAGCGGCTCCGGCTGCTGCCGGGACCGCGGGGATTCGAGCCGCTCCGTCCGCGGCCGGGACCCCGTGCCGGAAGCCGGCATCCCCGGACAGCCCCGGGACGGCCCCGGTCGCCGGCCGGGTGACGTTCACCGAAGCGGCTGCCGGCTGTCTTCGAGCCCCCCCCCCTCCGCCTCCGCTGCCGCTTCTGCCCGCACCCCCTCCACTGCCTCCCCCCGCCGCCGGCGAACGAGTCGGCGGATCCGTAGGGTGCCGGGAGCCCGAACGGCGAGCGGCTCCGGCTGCTGCCGGGACCGCGGGGCTTCGAGCCGCTCCGGCCGCGGCCGGGACCCCGTGCCGGAAGCCGGCATCCCGGGACGGCCCCGGGACGGCCCCGGTCGCCGGCCGGGTGACGTTCAGCGAAGCGGCTGCCGCCAGTCTTTGGGCCTCCCCCGTGCCGGGGCCGCGGGGCTTCGAGCCGGTCCGGCCGCGGCCGGGATCCCGGGCCGGACGATGGCTTCCCGGGCCGGTCGCCGGTCGCCTCCCGGGTGACGTTCACCGAAGCGGTTGACGGCTGTCTCCGAGCCCCCCCCCCCCCCCTCCGCCTCCGCTGCCGCTTCTGCCCGCACCTCCTTCACTGCCTCCCCCCGCCGCCGGCGAACGAGTCGGCGGATCCGTAGGGTGCCGGGAGCCCGAACGGCGAGCGGCTCCGGCTGCTGCCGGGACCGCGGGGATTCGAGCCGGTCCGGCCGCGGCCGGGACCCCGTGCCGGAAGCCGGCATCCCGGGACGGCCCCGGGACGGCCCCGGTCGCCGGCCGGGTGACGTTCAGCGAAGCGGCTGCCGCCAGTCTTTGGGCCTCCCCCGTGCCGGGGCCGCGGGGCTTCGAGCCGGTCCGGCCGCGGCCGGGATCCGGGGCCGGACGATGGCTTCCCGGGCCGGTCCCGGTCGCCTCCCGGGTGACGTACACCGAAGCGGCTGACGGCTGTCTTCGAGCCCCCCCCCCCCCTCCGCCTCCGCGGCCGCTTCTGCCCGCACCCCCTCCACTGCCTCCCCCCGCCGCCCGCGAACGAGTCGCCGGATCTGTAGGGTGCCGGGAGCCCGAACGGCGAGCGGCTCCGGCTGCTGCCGGGACCGCGGGGATTCGAGCCGCTCCGGCCGCGGCCGGGACCCCGTGCCGGAAGCCGGCATCCCCGGACAGCCCCGGGACGGCCCCGGTCGCCGGCCGGGTGACGTTCACCGAAGCGGCTGCCGGCTGTCTTCGAGCCCCCCCCCCCTCCGCCTCCGCTGCCGCTTCTGCCCGCACCCCCTCCACTGCCTCCCCCCCGCCGCCGGCGAACGAGTCGGCGGATCCGTAGGGTGCCGGGAGCCCGAACGGCGAGCGGCTCCGGCTGCTGCCGGGACCGCGGGGATTCGAGCCGGTCCGGCCGCGGCCGGGACCCCGTGCCGGAAGCCGGCATCCCGGGACGGCCCCGGGACGGCCCCGGTCGCCGGCCGGGTGACGTTCAGCGAAGCGGCTGCCGCCAGTCTTTGGGCCTCCCCCCGTGCCGGGGCCGCGGGGCTTCGAGCCGGTCCGGCCGCGGCCGGGATCCCGGGCCGGACGATGGCTTCCCGGGCCGGTCGCCGGTCGCCTCCCGGGTGACGTTCACCGAAGCGGTTGACGGCTGTCTCCGAGCCCCCCCCCCCCCCCCCTCCGCCTCCGCTGCCGCTTCTGCCCGCACCTCCTTCACTGCCTCCCCCCGCCTCCCGCGAACGAGTCGCCGGATCCGTAGGGTGCCGGGAGCCCGAACGGCGAGCGGCTCCGGCTGCTGCCTGGGACCGCGGGGATTCGAGCCGCTCCGGCCGCGGCCGGGACCCCGTGGCGGAAGCCGGCATCCCGGGACGGCCCCGGGACGGCCCCGATCGCCTCCTGGGTGACGTTCACCGAAGCGGCTGCCGGCTGTCTTCGAGCCCCCCCCCCCCTCCGCCTCCGCTGCCGCTTCTGCCCGCACCCCCTCCACTGCCTCCCCCCGCCGCCCGCGAACGAGTCGGCGGATCCATACCGTCCCGAGAGCCCGAGGCGGCGGCACCCAGTGCGGGTCCGGCCGAGGCCGGGACCCCGTGCCTGTCGCAGGCTTCCCGGGACGGCCCCGGAACGGCCGCGGTCGCCGGCCGGGTGACGTTCTCCGAAGCGGCTGCCGGCTGTCTTCGAGCCCCCCCCCCCCCTCCGCCTCCGCTGCCGCTTCTCCCCGCACCTCCTTCACTGCCTCCCCCCCGCCGCCGGCGAACGAGTCGCCGGATCCGTAGGGTGCCGGGAGCCCGAACGGCGAGCGGCTCCGGCTGCTGCCGGGACCGCGGGATTCGAGCCGGTCCGGCCGCGGCCGGGACCCCGTGCCGGATGCCGGCAATCCCGGGACGGCCCCGGGACGGCCCCGGTCGCCGGCCGGGTGACGTTCAGCGAAGCGGCTGCCGCCAGTCTTTGGGCCTCCCCCGTGCCGGGGCCGCGGGCTTCGAGTCGGTCCGGCCGCGGCTGGGACCCCGTGCCTGTCGCAGGCTTCCCGGGACGGCCCCGGAACGGCCGCGGTCGCCGGCCGGGGTGACGTTCACCGAGGCGACTGCCGGCTGTCTTCGAGCCCCCCCCCCCCTGCCGGAGCCGCGGGGATACGAGCCGGTCCGGCCGCGGCCGGGACCCCGTGCCGGAAGCCGGCATCCCGGGACGGCCCCGGGACGGCCCCGATCGCCTCCTGGGTGACGTTCACCGAAGCGGCTGCCGGCTGTCTTCGAGCCCCCCCCCCTCCGCCTCCGCTGCCGCTTCTCCCCGCACCCCCTCCACTGCCTCCCCCCGCCGCCCGCGAACGAGTCGCCGGATCTGTAGGGGGCCGGGAGCCCGAGGCGGCGAGCGGCTCCGGCTGCTGCCGGGACCGCGAGGCTTCGAGCCGGTCCGGCCGCGGCCGGGATCTCGTGCCGAACGTCGTCTTCCCGGGACGGTCCCGGGAGGGCCCCAGTCTCCTCCCGGGTGACGTTCACCGAAGCGGCTGCCGGCTGTCTTCGAGCCCCCCACCCCTGCCGTGGCCGCGGGGATTCGCCCCGGTCCGGCAGCTGACGGTTCCCTGTGTCGGACGCCGGCTTCCCGGGACTGCCCCGGGACAGCCCCGGTCGCCTCCCGGGTGACGTTCACCGAAGCTGCTGCCGCCTGTCTTTGTCCCCCCCCCCCGTGCTCTCCCTCAGGCGGGAGGTAGACGTGCTCTCCCTCGGCGAGTAGACGTGCTCTCCCTCGGCGAGTAGACGTGCTCTCCCTCGGCGAGTAGACGTGCTCTCCCTCGGCGAGTAGACGTGCTCTCCCTCGGCGAGTAGACGTGCTCTCCCTGGGCGAGTAGACGTGCTCTCCCTGGGCGAGTAGACGTGCTCTCCCTTTGGCGAGTAGACGTGCTCTCCCTCGGCGAGTAGACGTGCTCTCCCTGGGCGAGTAGACGTGCTCTCCCTGGGCGAGTAGACGTGCTCTCCCTGGGCGAGTAGACGTGCTCTCCCTGGGCGAGTAGACGTGCTCTCCCTGGGCGAGTAGACGTGCTCTCCCTCGGCGAGTAGACGTGCTCTCCCTGGGCGAGTAGACGTGCTCTCCCTGGGCGAGTAGACGTGCTCTCCCTCGGCGAGTAGACGTGCTCTCCCTGGGCGAGTAGACGTGCTCTCCCTGGGCGAGTAGACGTGCTCTCCCTCGGCGAGTAGACGTGCTCTCCGCGGAGATCGCG
>NW_027142690.1:105000-115000 GCF_026170545.1 Melanerpes formicivorus
CACTGAGCCGTGCGGCGGCAGGTAGACGTGCTCTCCTTCCCGAGGAGGTAGACGTGCTCTCCTTCCCAGGAGGTAGACGTGCTCTCCTTCCCGAGGAGGTAGACGTGCTCTCCTTCCCAGGAGGTAGACGTGCTCTCCTTCCCGAGGAGGTAGACGTGCTCTCCTTCCCAGGAGGTAGACGTGCTCTCCTTCCCAGGTGGTAGACGTGCTCTCCCTCGGTGAGTAGACGTGCTCTCCCTGAGCTGGCAGGTAGACGTGCTCTCCATGGCGAGGGGGGACTTCGTGCACTGAGCCGTGCGGCAGGAGGTAGACGTGCTCCCCGCGGCCGGGCGGGCACTTAGCGCGCGGAGGCTGGAACCGCGGGGTAGACGTGGTCCCCGGGACGAGGGCCGCCTGGTATCGCCCGCCCGGCCCCCAACCCCCCCCCCCCGCGGCGGCGTAAATGAAGAGAGGCAGTCGGCATGAAACCTTCTTTTATTAAGTGTTGTTTTCATCGAGCGTCTTTCATTAAAGGTTGTGTTCTGAAGCAGTCTTTTCTCAACAGCGCTGTTCTCCGGGGAGAAGGTCTGCCGGCATCTCTAGAAATCTCCCCCCGCCCCTGACCGCCTCCCCCCCCGCCCCCGTTGCCGGTTTGCGCGGCGCCCCCCCTCCCGACGTTGCCTCTTGCCGCTACCCCCGCCCCCCCCCCGCTGCCGGTTTGCGCGGAGCCCCCCCTCCCGACGTTGCCTCTTGCCGCTACCCCCGCCCCCCCCCCGCTGCCGGTTTGCGCGGAGCTCCCCCTTCCCGCCGTTGCCTCTTGCCGCTACCCCCCGCCCCCCCCCCGCTGCCGGTTTGCGCGGAGCCCCCCCTTCCCGCCGTTGCCTCTTGCCGCTACCCCCGCCCCCCCCCCGCTGCCGGTTTGCGCGGAGCCCCCCCTTCCCGCCGTTGCCTCTTGCCGTTACCCCCCGCCCCCCCCCCCGCTGCCGGTTTGCGCGGAGCGCCCCCGCCTGCCGTTGCCTCTCGCCGCGGCCACCACCGCCCCCTCCACACCCCCGGGCCCCCGTTACCGGTTTGCGCGGAGCCCCCCCTCCCGACGTTGCCTCTTGCCGCTGCTGCCACCCCCAGCTCCCCACACCCCCCGGCTCCCGTTAGCGGTTTGCGCGGAGCCCCCCCTTCCCGCCGTTGCCTCTTGCCGCTACCCCCGCCCCCCCCCCCCCGCTGCCGGTTTGCGCGGAGCCCCCCCGCCTGCCGTTGCCTCTTGCCGCGGCCGCCACCGCCCCCCCCACACCCCCCGGCCCCCGTTACCGGTTTGCGCGGAGCCCCCCCTCCCGACGTTGCCTCTTGCCGCTGCTGCCACCCCCAGCTCCCCACACCCCCCGGCTCCCGTTAGCGGTTTGCGCGGAGCCCCCCCTTCCCCCCTTCGCGGGCTGCCGCTTCCCTCCCGGGCTGCCCGGCTGCTCTCTAACCCCTGCGACCGAGGCGGCGCTGTTAGGGCGGCCGTGCCGGTGCCCCTTGCCGCAGCTAGCCTCTCGCCGCTGCCCCTCCCGTCCGTCGTCCCCCGTCCCCAAAAACTTGCTGCTCTCCACGCTGGAGCCTGCACGGGGGAGGTTGCGCTCCGCTCCTCCGGCCCTAAAGCCGCCCTCGCCCGCCCCCCGGCTTGCCGCTTGGCTCGGCTGCCCGCCCGCCCGCTAATCCCCCCAACGCCCCCACCCCAAAAACACCCCAGCCCTACCGCATGCCGCTCCCCCTCTCCCCGCTCTCGCTGACCGCTGCCACCCCCCCCCCACCCCTCCCCCCCGAAACAAACCCCCCAGCCCTACCGCATGCCGCTCCCCCTCTCTCCCTAGCCTGCCCCCCCCGCCGTCGCTTGCTGCCGCCGCCGCCGCCGCCGCCGCCGCCGCCGGGACCCGCCTCGGTCTGGTGGCGCGCGCTCGGAGATCCCCGGCTACCCGTCCGTCCGTCCCTCCCTCCCTCCCGCCCCGCCCCGGGGGAGGGCCCGGGGCAGCGCGGGCAGGCGGGGAGCAAAAAAAGGCGCGGGCGCCAAAAAACGTCGGGGTCCCGGGGTGGCGGAGGGGGGCGGCGGCGGGGGGCGGCGGCGGGTACACGGCGCCGGGTCCAGGGCGCCGGGTCCAGCCCGTCCCGGGGCGGGGACAGGTGGTGTCGTCCGTCCCCGCCCCCGTAACCTGCTCTGAAGCATCCGCTTCCCGCCGCGGTTCGCCCTCCACCCCCCCCGCCGCACACGCAGCTGCCGCTTCCCGCCGCCTCTGCCCCCCGCCCCGGGATCAACCACCCGCCGGGTCCAGCCGGTCCCGGTCCCGGGAACCTGCTCCCGGGGCCAGCCGGAGCCACGCCCCCTCCTCTGACGCTTCCAGCTGCCGCCTCCCCTCCCACCCCCCAAACTCACACTGGCCCTCGCCGGCCCGCCCACCCGCCTACCTGCTTGCCCGCCGCCGCTGGGTGGCGTGCCGGACACTCTCGCACACAGGTACACAGACAGGGACACAGGGACACAGGCACTCAGGCACACAGGGACACAGGGACACAGGGACACAAGGACACAGGGACACAGGCACTCAGGCACTCAGGCACTCAGGGACACAGGGACACAGGGACACAGGCACTCAGGCACTCAGGGACACAGGGACACAGGGACACAGGGACACAGGCACTCAGGCACACAGGGACACAGGTGGCGGGCCGGAGGCCTCTCTCCACTGTGTGGCAGGGGTCCAAGAGCCACCCCAGCCCAACCCAGAGGGTCTTTTGCACCTCTCTAGAGGCCACCCAGAGACCCCAGGCCGCAGCAGAAGCCTCCCCCGCATGCTCTGCAGGCTTCCGACCCACCCCAGGCCGCACCAGAAGCCTCCCCCGCAAGCTCTGCAGGCTTCCGACCCACCCCAGGCCGCAGCAGAAGCCTCTCCCGCACGCTCTGCAGGCTTCTCAGCCACCCCAGGCCGCAGCAGAAGCCTCTCCCGCACGCTCTGCAGGCTTCTCAGCCACCCCAGGCCGCACCAGAAGCCTCTCCCGCACGCTCTGCAGGCTTCTCAGCCACCCCAGGCCGCACCAGAAGCCTCTCCCGCACGCTCTGCAGGCTTCTCAGCCACCCCAGGCCGCACCAGAAGCCTCCCCCGCACGCTCTGCAGGCTTCTCAGCCACCCCAGGCCGCACCAGAAGCCTCCCCCGCACGCTCTGCAGGCTTCCCACCCACCCCAGGCCGCAGCAGAAGCCTCTCCCGCACGCCCTGCAGGCTTCTCAGCCACCCCAGGCCGCAGCAGAAGCCTCTCCCGCACGCTCTGCAGGCTTCTCAGCCACCCCAGGCCACAGCAGAAGCCTCTCCCGCACGCTCTGCAGGCTTCTCAGCCACCCCAGGCCGCAGCAGAAGCCTCTCCCGCACGCTCTGCAGGCTTCTCAGCCACCCCAGGCCGCAGCAGAAGCCTCTCCCGCACGCTCTGCAGGCTTCTCAGCCACCCCAGGCCGCAGCAGAAGCCTCTCCCGCACGCTCTGCAGGCTTCTCAGCCACCCCAGGCCCCAACAGAAGCCTCTCCCCGCACGCTCTGCAGGCTTCCGACCCACCCCAGGCCGCAGCAGAAGCCTCTCCCGCACGCTCTGCAGGCTTCCGTCCCACCCCAGGCCGCACCAGAAGCCTCCCCCGCATGCTCTGCAGGCTTCTCAGCCACCCCAGGCCGCACCAGAAGCCTCCCCCGCACGCTCTGCAGGCTTCTCAGCCACCCCAGGCCGCACCAGAAGCCTCCCCCGCACGCTCTGCAGGCTTCTCAGCCACCCCAGGCCGCAGCAGAAGCCTCCCCCGCACGCTCTGCAGGCTTCTCAGCCACCCCAGGCCCCAACAGAAGCCTCTCCCGCACGCTCTGCAGGCTTCCGACCCACCCCAGGCCGCACCAGAAGCCTCCCCCGCATGCTCTGTAGGCTTCTGACCCACCCCAGGCCGCAGCAGAAGCCTCCCCCGCACGCTCTGCAGGCTTCTCAGCCACCCCAGGCCGCAGCAGAAGCCTCTCCCGCACGCTCTGCAGGCTTCTCAGCCACCCCAGGCCGCAGCAGAAGCCTCTCCCGCACGCTCTGCAGGCTTCTCAGCCACCCCAGGCCGCACCAGAAGCCTCTCCCGCACGCTCTGCAGGCTTCCGACCCACCCCAGGCCGCACCAGAAGCCTCCCCCGCACGCTCTGCAGGCTTCTCCGCCACCACAGGCCGCACCAGAGGATCTTTTGCACCTCTCTGGACGCCACCCAGAGACTCCAGGCCGCACCAGAGGCCCCCCCCCCCAACCATTTACAGGCTGCAGTGCCAGCCTAGGCCCCGCTGGCAGCCTCCCTTGTCTGCTTTGGAAGGCCTCCCATCCACTCCAGACCTGCCTGGAGGCCTCCCTCGACTGCTCCCGGGGCCCTCGAAGCCACCCTAGGCCTTTCTGGAGGACCTGCTCGACCGCTCGGGCGGCTTCTGACGCACCCTCGGCCATCCGGCGCCCAGCAGCTCCCAGGGCCAGGCACCGGCCTCCCCCTCCGGCCGCCCCTGGGGCCGGGGGTGGCTCGGACTCGGCGCCCCCAACGTGTCGTCCCGTCCCCCCCCCGCCCCGCACCGCCGAACATTCGCTGCAGCCGAGGGCTTGCCGCTCGACGCCTACCCCACCCGCCCAGCCCCCCGCTGCGGCCCGGCGCTGCCCCGGCCGCTGCGCCCCGCCTCTCATCGCTCCCTCCACCCGGCAACCGGCCGCCGGGCACGGCAAGTCCCAGGGCAGGGAACAGGTGCTGCCGGGACCCCGTGCTGGCTGCCGGCTTCCCGGGGCTGCCCCGGGCACGGACAGGTCGCCCCCCCGCCCCGGCGAATGTTCACCGAACCGGCTGCCGGCTGCCTTCGAGCACCCCCCGCCCCCCGCCACTATCGTCCCCCCCGCCCCCCCTCCGCCTCCGCTGCCGCTTCTCCCCGCACCGCCTCCACTGCCTCCCCCCGCCGCCGGCGAACGAGTCGGCGGATCCGTAGGGTGCCGGGAGCCCGAACGGCGAGCGGCTCCGGCTGCTGCCGGGACCGCGGGGATTCGAGCCGGTCCGGCCGCGGCCGGGACCCCGTGCCGGAAGCCGGCATCCCGGGACGGCCCCGGGACGGCCCCGGTCGCCGGCCGGGTGACGTTCAGCGAAGCGGCTGCCGCCAGTCTTTGGGCCTCCCCCGTGCCGGGGCCGCGGGGCTTCGAGCCGGTCCGGCCGCGGCCGGGATCCGGGGCCGGACGATGGCTTCCCGGGCCGGTCCCGGTCGCCTCCCGGGTGACGTTCACCGAAGCGGCTGACGGCTGTCTTCGAGCCCCCCCCCCCCCTCCGCCTCCGCGGCCGCTTCTGCCCGCACCCCCTCCACTGCCTCCCCCCGCCGCCCGCGAACGAGTCGCCGGATCTGTAGGGTGCCGGGAGCCCGAACGGCGAGCGGCTCCGGCTGCTGCCGGGACCGCGGGGATTCGAGCCGGTCCGGCCGCGGCCGGGACCCCGTGCCGGAAGCCGGCATCCCGGGACGGCCCCGGGACGGCCCCGGTCGCCGGCCGGGTGACGTTCAGCGAAGCGGCTGCCGCCAGTCTTTGGGCCTCCCCCGTGCCGGGGCCGCGGGGCTTCGAGCCGGTCCGGCCGCGGCCGGGATCCGGGGCCGGACGATGGCTTCCCGGGCCGGTCCCGGTCGCCTCCCGGGTGACGTTCACCGAAGCGGCTGACGGCTGTCTTCGAGCCCCCCCCCCCCCCTCCGCCTCCGCGGCCGCTTCTGCCCGCACCCCCTCCACTGCCTCCCCCCGCCGCCCGCGAACGAGTCGCCGGATCTGTAGGGTGCCGGGAGCCCGAACGGCGAGCGGCTCCGGCTGCTGCCGGGACCGCGGGGATTCGAGCCGGTCCGGCCGCGGCCGGGACCCCGTGCCGGAAGCCGGCATCCCGGGACGGCCCCGGGACGGCCCCGGTCGCCGGCCGGGTGACGTTCAGCGAAGCGGCTGCCGCCAGTCTTTGGGCCTCCCCCGTGCCGGGGCCGCGGGGCTTCGAGCCGGTCCGGCCGCGGCCGGGATCCCGGGCCGGACGATGGCTTCCCGGGCCGGTCCCGGTCGCCTCCCGGGTGACGTTCACCGAAGCGGCTGCCGGCTGTCTTCGAGCCCCCCCCCCCCCCTCCGCCTCCGCTGCCGCTTCTCCCCGCACCCCCTCCACTGCCTCCCCCCGCCGCCCGCGAACGAGTCGCCGGATCTGTAGGGTGCCGGGAGCCCGAACGGCGAGCGGCTCCGGCTGCTGCCGGGACCGCGGGGATTCGAGCCGCTCCGGCCGCGGCCGGGACCCCGTGCCGGAAGCCGGCATCCCCGGACAGCCCCGGGACGGCCCCGGTCGCCGGCCGGGTGACGTTCACCGAAGCGGCTGCCGGCTGTCTTCGAGCCCCCCCCCCCCTCCGCCTCCGCTGCCGCTTCTGCCCGCACCCCCTCCACTGCCTCCCCCCGCCGCCGGCGAACGAGTCGGCGGATCCGTAGGGTGCCGGGAGCCCGAACGGCGAGCGGCTCCGGCTGCTGCCGGGACCGCGGGGCTTCGAGCCGCTCCGGCCGCGGCCGGGACCCCCGTGCCGGAAGCCGGCATCCCGGGACGGCCCCGGGACGGCCCCGGTCGCCGGCCGGGTGACGTTCAGCGAAGCGGCTGCCGCCAGTCTTTGGGCCTCCCCCGTGCCGGGGCCGCGGGGCTTCGAGCCGGTCCGGCCGCGGCCGGGATCCCGGGCCGGACGATGGCTTCCCGGGCCGGTCGCCGGTCGCCTCCCGGGTGACGTTCACCGAAGCGGTTGACGGCTGTCTCCGAGCCCCCCCCCCCCCCCTCCGCCTCCGCTGCCGCTTCTGCCCGCACCTCCTTCACTGCCTCCCCCCGCCTCCCGCGAACGAGTCGCCGGATCCGTAGGGTGCCGGGAGCCCGAACGGCGAGCGGCTCCGGCTGCTGCCGGGACCGCGGGGATTCGAGCCGGTCCGGCCGCGGCCGGGACCCCGTGCCGGAAGCCGGCATCCCGGGACGGCCCCGGGACGGCCCCGGTCGCCGGCCGGGTGACGTTCAGCGAAGCGGCTGCCGCCAGTCTTTGGGCCTCCCCCGTGCCGGGGCCGCGGGGCTTCGAGCCGGTCCGGCCGCGGCCGGGATCCGGGGCCGGACGATGGCTTCCCGGGCCGGTCCCGGTCGCCTCCCGGGTGACGTTCACCGAAGCGGCTGACGGCTGTCTTCGAGCCCCCCCCCCCCCTCCGCCTCCGCGGCCGCTTCTGCCCGCACCCCCTCCACTGCCTCCCCCCGCCGCCGGCGAACGAGTCGGCGGATCCGTAGGGTGCCGGGAGCCCGAACGGCGAGCGGCTCCGGCTGCTGCCGGGACCGCGGGGATTCGAGCCGGTCCGGCCGCGGCCGGGACCCCGTGCCGGAAGCCGGCATCCCGGGACGGCCCCGGGACGGCCCCGGTCGCCGGCCGGGTGACGTTCAGCGAAGCGGCTGCCGCCAGTCTTTGGGCCTCCCCCGTGCCGGGGCCGCGGGGCTTCGAGCCGGTCCGGCCGCGGCCGGGATCCGGGGCCGGACGATGGCTTCCCGGGCCGGTCCCGGTCGCCTCCCGGGTGACGTACACCGAAGCGGCTGACGGCTGTCTTCGAGCCCCCCCCCCCCCTCCGCCTCCGCGGCCGCTTCTGCCCGCACCCCCTCCACTGCCTCCCCCCGCCGCCCGCGAACGAGTCGCCGGATCTGTAGGGTGCCGGGAGCCCGAACGGCGAGCGGCTCCGGCTGCTGCCGGGACCGCGGGGATTCGAGCCGCTCCGGCCGCGGCCGGGACCCCGTGCCGGAAGCCGGCATCCCCGGACAGCCCCGGGACGGCCCCGGTCGCCGGCCGGGTGACGTTCACCGAAGCGGCTGCCGGCTGTCTTCGAGCCCCCCCCCCCTCCGCCTCCGCTGCCGCTTCTGCCCGCACCCCCTCCACTGCCTCCCCCCGCCGCCGGCGAACGAGTCGGCGGATCCGTAGGGTGCCGGGAGCCCGAACGGCGAGCGGCTCCGGCTGCTGCCGGGACCGCGGGGATTCGAGCCGCTCCGGCCGCGGCCGGGACCCCGTGCCGGAAGCCGGCATCCCGGGACGGCCCCGGGACGGCCCCGGTCGCCGGCCGGGTGACGTTCAGCGAAGCGGCTGCCGCCAGTCTTTGGGCCTCCCCCGTGCCGGGGCCGCGGGGCTTCGAGCCGGTCCGGCCGCAGCCGGGATCCCGGGCCGGACGATGGCTTCCCGGGCCGGTTGCCGGTCGCCTCCCGGGTGACGTTCACCGAAGCGGTTGACGGCTGTCTCCGAGCCCCCCCCCCCCCCCCTCCGCCTCCGCTGCCGCTTCTGCCCGCACCTCCTTCACTGCCTCCCCCCGCCTCCCGCGAACGAGTCGCCGGATCCGTAGGGTGCCGGGAGCCCGAACGGCGAGCGGCTCCGGCTGCTGCCGGGACCGCGGGGATTCGAGCCGCTCCGGCCGCGGCCGGGACCCCGTGGCGGAAGCCGGCATCCCGGGACGGCCCCGGGACGGCCCCGATCGCCTCCTGGGTGACGTTCACCGAAGCGGCTGCCGGCTGTCTTCGAGCCCCCCCCCCCCTCCGCCTCCGCTGCCGCTTCTGCCCGCACCCCCTCCACTGCCTCCCCCCGCCGCCCGCGAACGAGTCGGCGGATCCATACCGTCCCGAGAGCCCGAGGCGGCGGCACCCAGTGCGGGTCCGGCCGAGGCCGGGACCCCGTGCCTGTCGCAGGCTTCCCGGGACGGCCCCGGAACGGCCGCGGTCGCCGGCCGGGTGACGTTCTCCGAAGCGGCTGCCGGCTGTCTTCGAGCCCCCCCCCCCCCTCCGCCTCCGCTGCCGCTTCTCCCCGCACCTCCTTCACTGCCTCCCCCCGCCGCCGGCGAACGAGTCGCCGGATCCGTAGGGTGCCGGGAGCCCGAACGGCGAGCGGCTCCGGCTGCTGCCGGGACCGCGGGGATTCGAGCCGGTCCGGCCGCGGCCGGGACCCCCGTGCCGGATGCCGGCATCCCGGGACGGCCCCGGGACGGCCCCGGTCGCCGGCCGGGTGACGTTCAGCGAAGCGGCTGCCGCCAGTCTTTGGGCCTCCCCCGTGCCGGGGCCGCGGGGCTTCGAGTCGGTCCGGCCGCGGCTGGGACCCCGTGCCTGTCGCAGGCTTCCCGGGACGGCCCCGGAACGGCCGCGGTCGCCGGCCGGGTGACGTTCACCGAGGCGACTGCCGGCTGTCTTCGAGCCCCCCCCCCCCCTGCCGGAGCCGCGGGGATACGAGCCGGTCCGGCCGCGGCCGGGACCCCGTGCCGGAAGCCGGCATCCCGGGACGGCCCCGGGACGGCCCCGATCGCCTCCTGGGTGACGTTCACCGAAGCGGCTGCCGGCTGTCTTCGAGCCCCCCCCCCTCCGCCTCCGCTGCCGCTTCTCCCCGCACCCCCTCCACTGCCTCCCCCCGCCGCCCGCGAACGAGTCGCCGGATCTGTAGGGGGCCGGGAGCCCGAGGCGGCGAGCGGCTCCGGCTGCTGCCGGGACCGCGAGGCTTCGAGCCGGTCCGGCCGCGGCCGGGATCTCGTGCCGAACGTCGTCTTCCCGGGACGGTCCCGGGAGGGCCCCAGTCTCCTCCCGGGTGACGTTCACCGAAGCGGCTGCCGGCTGTCTTCGAGCCCCCACCCCTGCCGTGGCCGCGGGGATTCGCCCCGGTCCGGCAGCTGACGGTTCCCTGTGTCGGACGCCGGCTTCCCGGGACTGCCCCGGGACAGCCCCGGTCGCCTCCCGGGTGACGTTCACCGAAGCTGCTGCCGCCTGTCTTTGTCCCCCCCCCCCCGTGCTCTCCCTCAGGCGGGAGGTAGACGTGCTCTCCCTCGGCGAGTAGACGTGCTCTCCCTCGGCGAGTAGACGTGCTCTCCCTCGGCGAGTAGACGTGCTCTCCCTCGGCGAGTAGACGTGCTCTCCCTCGGCGAGTAGACGTGCTCTCCCTGGGCGAGTAGACGTGCTCTCCCTGGGCGAGTAGACGTGCTCTCCCTCGGCGA
>NW_027142690.1:125000-127500 GCF_026170545.1 Melanerpes formicivorus
TGACAATACTGCCTACGATCCTATCTGGAATGAGAAACTGATAGTATTGCCGGAGGTGTATGTAGGACCCACTTCTCCAGCTCATGGGAAAGATATCCGAGATGAAAGCACAGAGAGGAGCAGGAACGAGGAGGTGGAGTGTCCTGAAACCCCGAGCTCTATGAGTCAGCTCTCAATACTAACCGCATCGCACGAGTTGGATAATACAGCTGACATCGGTCCTGGGACCCCCGTGGTGAAGATGCCAGAGGACAACCCGACATGTCCATGCTGTACCACTCGGGCAGGCAATATGGCGAGATTGATTGACCATCTAAAGAGAGCCCATGGGAAAAGAAAGATCAATTTCCAATGTTCCCGCTGTGGGAAGACAAATGAAAAGCATCATAGTATCTCATGCCATCTCCCAAAATGCAAAGGGGTCCAAGAGCCTACCCAGGTAGAAGGGTTTATGTGTGAAGAATGTAAAAAATGTTTTAAAACTAAAATTGGCTTGGGACAACATAAGAGATTAGCTCACCCAGCCCTGAGAAACGCAGAAAGAATTGAAGCATCTCGCCCCAAAGAGACCTCTAAAAGAGGTGCTCACAAGAAAATCTGGTCCCAAGAGGAAACAGAATTATTACAGAAACTAAATCAAGAGTTTGAAGGGAGGAAAAATATTAACAAATTGATTGCTGAAAAATTAGCAACTAAAACAGCAAAACAGATCAGTGAAAAGAGAAGACTATTAAGAGAAACTGTGGTGCCAGAAAGAGAGAAAACACAAGAGAGCAAGAACAGGTTAAAAGAGGAGAGGACTGTGATTCCATCTTCTGGTGAAAGGGAGCTGCTAGCCCACTATAAAAAGAGTATTAATGAAAAGCTGACATCAGGGAAGCTGCCCATCCTTAAAAATACATATAAACAAATAATTGAAGGCAATACAGACTCATTAAAATTACTCAATGAGGTAGCTCAGGACCAATATTTGTATTTGTTTGAGAAATCAATTGAACAGAAAGCGCCAAAAAAGAGCCAACGTAAACCTCAGCAGAAGAAACCTCAAAAGGAGTGGATGAGAAAAAGAGCCAGAAAGCGTGGAGAATTTCTCCGATTCCAACGCCTCTTCCGCTTAGATCGAGGGAAGTTAGCGAATATGATTCTGGATGAAAAAGACTCTGCGCAATGTGCCATCCCCCTGGAAGAGGTCAGTAACACCTTCAGATCTAGGTGGGAGTCTCAGAACTTATTTCAAGGACTTGGAGCATTCCAGTCTGTGGGGCGGGCGGATAATTCGGCTTTTAAGGAATTGATTACAGAGAAAGAGATCCTTAAGAATATCAAAGACATGAATAAAAAATCGGCACCAGGCCCTGATGGGATCACCCTGAAGGCCCTGCTTAAAATGGATCCAAATTGTGAGGAGATCAAAGAACTATTTAATCTCTGGCTGTTAAGTGGCAAAATTCCAGATGTAATAAGGGGATGCCGAACAATCCTAATACCTAAATCATCAGCGCCCGAACGCCAAAATGATATTAATAACTGGCGGCCAATTACTATTGGTTCCATCATCCTGAGACTCTATTCAAGAATCTTAACTGCGAGGTTGGCAAAGGCGTGTCCCATTAACCCCAGGCAGAGAGGCTTCATTCAATCTTCTGGCTGTGCTGAGAACTTAAAACTATTACAGCTATTAATTAGGAATGCAAAGAAACAAAAGAAACCCCTGGGGGTTGTCTTTGTCGATTTGGCCAAAGCCTTTGATTCAGTGAGCCACACCCACATCCTGGCGGTGCTAAAGCAAAAGGGCCTGGATGACCACATAATAGCATTAATTAAGGACTTCTATCAAAACATCCACACCAGAATCAAAACTAAAGAAGGAGAGTCTGAGTCAATAGGAATCAAAACTGGTGTGAAACAGGGCGATCCCATGTCACCACTCCTCTTTAACCTGTGCATTGACCCTCTGTTATGTAAATTAGAAGAGTGTGGGGAGGGGTTCCAACACGGGAATGGCAAATTAACAGCTCTGGCTTTTGCAGACGACCTGGTCCTGCTGAGTAAGTCCCAATCAGGAATGGAGAAAAATATTGAAATTCTAGAAGCATTTTGTGACTTAACTGGATTAAAAACGCAGGGGGAAAAGTGCCATGGTTTCTTTATTCAACCAACTAAGGACTCTTATACCATCAATGACTGTCCTCCATGGCTTATCAGCGGTACCCCCTTTAAACATGATCCACCCGGGTCAGTCAGAGAAATATCTTGGCTTGCAAATCGACCCTTGGGTGGGGATAGTTAAGCCCGAATTACAAAATAAATTAGAAGTTTGGCTCAATCGCATCGAAAGAGCCCCTTTAAAACCATTTCAAAAATTGGACATGTTAAAAGTGTACACAGTGCCTAGATTGATCTACTTAGCAGACCAGGCAAATGTAAAAGCCACCTATCTGGAAGAAATGGATTTAACAATTCGAAATAGGGTGAAAAAATGGTTACATCTCCCAGTTTG
>NW_027142690.1:132500-140000 GCF_026170545.1 Melanerpes formicivorus
CGGGCTGCCCGGCTGCTCTCTAACCCCTGCGACCGAGGCGGCGCTGTTAGGGCGGCCGTGCCGGTGCCCCTTGCCGCAGCTAGCCTCTCGCCGCTGCCCCTCCCGTCCGTCGTCCCCCGTCCCCAAAAACTTGCTGCTCTCCACGCTGGAGCCTGCACGGGGGAGGTTGCGCTCCGCTCCTCCGGCCCTAAAGCCGCCCTCGCCCGCCCCCCCGGCTTGCCGCTTGGCTCGGCTGCCCGCCCGCCCGCTAATCCCCCCAACGCCCCCACCCCAAAAACACCCCAGCCCTACCGCATGCCGCTCCCCCTCTCCCCGCTCTCGCTGACCGCTGCCACCCCCCCCCCACCCCTCCCCCCCGAAACAAACCCCCCAGCCCTACCGCATGCCGCTCCCCCTCTCTCCCTAGCCTGCCCCCCCCGCCGTCGCTTGCTGCCGCCGCCGCCGCCGCCGCCGCCGCCGGGACCCGCCTCGGTCTGGTGGCGCGCGCTCGGAGATCCCCGGCTACCCGTCCGTCCGTCCCTCCCTCCCTCCCGCCCCGCCCCGGGGGAGGGCCCGGGGCAGCGCGGGCAGGCGGGGAGCAAAAAAAGGCGCGGGCGCCAAAAAAACGTCGGGGTCCCGGGGTGGCGGAGGGGGGCGGCGGCGGGGGCGGCGGCGGGTACACGGCGCCGGGTCCAGGGCGCCGGGTCCAGCCCGTCCCGGGGCGGGGACAGGTGGTGTCGTCCGTCCCCGCCCCCGTAACCTGCTCTGAAGCATCCGCTTCCCGCCGCGGTTCGCCCTCCACCCCCCCCGCCGCACACGCAGCTGCCGCTTCCCGCCGCCTCTGCCCCCCGCCCCGGGATCAACCACCCGCCGGGTCCAGCCGGTCCCGGTCCCGGGAACCTGCTCCCGGGGCCAGCCGGAGCCACGCCCCCTCCTCTGACGCTTCCAGCTGCCGCCTCCCCTCCCACCCCCCAAACTCACACTGGCCCTCGCCGGCCCGCCCACCCGCCTACCTGCTTGCCCGCCGCCGCTGGGTGGCGTGCCGGACACTCTCGCACACAGGTACACAGACAGGGACACAGGGACACAGGCACTCAGGCACACAGGGACACAGGGACACAGGGACACAAGGACACAGGGACACAGGCACTCAGGCACTCAGGCACTCAGGGACACAGGGACACAGGGACACAGGCACTCAGGCACTCAGGGACACAGGGACACAGGGACACAGGGACACAGGCACTCAGGCACACAGGGACACAGGTGGCGGGCCGGAGGCCTCTCTCCACTGTGTGGCAGGGGTCCAAGAGCCACCCCAGCCCAACCCAGAGGGTCTTTTGCACCTCTCTAGAGGCCACCCAGAGACCCCAGGCCGCAGCAGAAGCCTCCCCCGCATGCTCTGCAGGCTTCCGACCCACCCCAGGCCGCACCAGAAGCCTCCCCCGCAAGCTCTGCAGGCTTCCGACCCACCCCAGGCCGCAGCAGAAGCCTCTCCCGCACGCTCTGCAGGCTTCTCAGCCACCCCAGGCCGCAGCAGAAGCCTCTCCCGCACGCTCTGCAGGCTTCTCAGCCACCCCAGGCCGCACCAGAAGCCTCTCCCGCACGCTCTGCAGGCTTCTCAGCCACCCCAGGCCGCACCAGAAGCCTCTCCCGCACGCTCTGCAGGCTTCTCAGCCACCCCAGGCCGCACCAGAAGCCTCCCCCGCACGCTCTGCAGGCTTCTCAGCCACCCCAGGCCGCACCAGAAGCCTCCCCCGCACGCTCTGCAGGCTTCCCACCCACCCCAGGCCGCAGCAGAAGCCTCTCCCGCACGCCCTGCAGGCTTCTCAGCCACCCCAGGCCGCAGCAGAAGCCTCTCCCGCACGCTCTGCAGGCTTCTCAGCCACCCCAGGCCGCAGCAGAAGCCTCTCCCGCACGCTCTGCAGGCTTCTCAGCCACCCCAGGCCGCAGCAGAAGCCTCTCCCGCACGCTCTGCAGGCTTCTCAGCCACCCCAGGCCGCAGCAGAAGCCTCTCCCGCACGCTCTGCAGGCTTCTCAGCCACCCCAGGCCGCAGCAGAAGCCTCTCCCGCACGCTCTGCAGGCTTCTCAGCCACCCCAGGCCCCAACAGAAGCCTCTCCCGCACGCTCTGCAGGCTTCCGACCCACCCCAGGCCGCAGCAGAAGCCTCTCCCGCACGCTCTGCAGGCTTCCGTCCCACCCCAGGCCGCACCAGAAGCCTCCCCCGCACGCTCTGCAGGCTTCTCAGCCACCCCAGGCCGCACCAGAAGCCTCCCCCGCACGCTCTGCAGGCTTCTCAGCCACCCCAGGCCGCACCAGAAGCCTCCCCCGCACGCTCTGCAGGCTTCTCAGCCACCCCAGGCCGCAGCAGAAGCCTCCCCCGCACGCTCTGCAGGCTTCTCAGCCACCCCAGGCCCCAACAGAAGCCTCTCCCGCACGCTCTGCAGGCTTCCGACCCACCCCAGGCCGCACCAGAAGCCTCCCCCGCATGCTCTGTAGGCTTCTGACCCACCCCAGGCCGCAGCAGAAGCCTCCCCCGCACGCTCTGCAGGCTTCTCAGCCACCCCAGGCCGCAGCAGAAGCCTCTCCCGCACGCTCTGCAGGCTTCTCAGCCACCCCAGGCCGCAGCAGAAGCCTCTCCCGCACGCTCTGCAGGCTTCTCAGCCACCCCAGGCCGCACCAGAAGCCTCTCCCGCACGCTCTGCAGGCTTCCGACCCACCCCAGGCCGCACCAGAAGCCTCCCCCGCACGCTCTGCAGGCTTCTCCGCCACCACAGGCCGCACCAGAGGATCTTTTGCACCTCTCTGGACGCCACCCAGAGACTCCAGGCCGCACCAGAGGCCCCCCCCCCCAACCATTTACAGGCTGCAGTGCCAGCCTAGGCCCCGCTGGCAGCCTCCCTTGTCTGCTTTGGAAGGCCTCCCATCCACTCCAGACCTGCCTGGAGGCCTCCCTCGACTGCTCCCGGGGCCCTCGAAGCCACCCTAGGCCTTTCTGGAGGACCTGCTCGACCGCTCGGGCGGCTTCTGACGCACCCTCGGCCATCCGGCGCCCAGCAGCTCCCAGGGCCAGGCACCGGCCTCCCCCTCCGGCCGCCCCTGGGGCCGGGGGTGGCTCGGACTCGGCGCCCCCAACGTGTCGTCCCGTCCCCCCCCGCCCCGCACCGCCGAACATTCGCTGCAGCCGAGGGCTTGCCGCTCGACGCCTACCCCACCCGCCCAGCCCCCCGCTGCGGCCCGGCGCTGCCCCGGCCGCTGCGCCCCGCCTCTCATCGCTCCCCCCCACCCGGCAACCGGCCGCCGGGCACGGCAAGTCCCAGGGCAGGGAACAGGTGCTGCCGGGACCCCCGTGCTGGCTGCCGGCTTCCCGGGGCTGCCCCGGGCACGGACAGGTCGCCCCCCCCGCCCCGGCGAATGTTCACCGAACCGGCTGCCGGCTGCCTTCGAGCACCCCCCCGCCCCCCGCCACTATCGTCCCCCCCGCCCCCCCTCCGCCTCCGCTGCCGCTTCTCCCCGCACCGCCTCCACTGCCTCCCCCCGCCGCCGGCGAACGAGTCGGCGGATCCGTAGGGTGCCGGGAGCCCGAACGGCGAGCGGCTCCGGCTGCTGCCGGGACCGCGGGGATTCGAGCCGGTCCGGCCGCGGCCGGGACCCCGTGCCGGAAGCCGGCATCCCGGGACGGCCCCGGGACGGCCCCGGTCGCCGGCCGGGTGACGTTCAGCGAAGCGGCTGCCGCCAGTCTTTGGGCCTCCCCCGTGCCGGGGCCGCGGGGCTTCGAGCCGGTCCGGCCGCGGCCGGGATCCGGGGCCGGACGATGGCTTCCCGGGCCGGTCCCCGGTCGCCTCCCGGGTGACGTTCACCGAAGCGGCTGACGGCTGTCTTCGAGCCCCCCCCCCCCCTCCGCCTCCGCGGCCGCTTCTGCCCGCACCCCCTCCACTGCCTCCCCCCGCCGCCCGCGAACGAGTCGCCGGATCTGTAGGGTGCCGGGAGCCCGAACGGCGAGCGGCTCCGGCTGCTGCCGGGACCGCGGGGATTCGAGCCGGTCCGGCCGCGGCCGGGACCCCCGTGCCGGAAGCCGGCATCCCGGGACGGCCCCGGGACGGCCCCGGTCGCCGGCCGGGTGACGTTCAGCGAAGCGGCTGCCGCCAGTCTTTGGGCCTCCCCCGTGCCGGGGCCGCGGGGCTTCGAGCCGGTCCGGCCGCGGCCGGGATCCGGGGCCGGACGATGGCTTCCCGGGCCGGTCCCGGTCGCCTCCCGGGTGACGTTCACCGAAGCGGCTGACGGCTGTCTTCGAGCCCCCCCCCCCCCCTCCGCCTCCGCGGCCGCTTCTGCCCGCACCCCCTCCACTGCCTCCCCCCGCCGCCCGCGAACGAGTCGCCGGATCTGTAGGGTGCCGGGAGCCCGAACGGCGAGCGGCTCCGGCTGCTGCCGGGACCGCGGGGATTCGAGCCGGTCCGGCCGCGGCCGGGACCCCGTGCCGGAAGCCGGCATCCCGGGACGGCCCCGGGACGGCCCCGGTCGCCGGCCGGGTGACGTTCAGCGAAGCGGCTGCCGCCAGTCTTTGGGCCTCCCCCGTGCCGGGGCCGCGGGGCTTCGAGCCGGTCCGGCCGCGGCCGGGATCCGGGGCCGGACGATGGCTTCCCGGGCCGGTCCCGGTCGCCTCCCGGGTGACGTACACCGAAGCGGCTGACGGCTGTCTTCGAGCCCCCCCCCCCCCCTCCGCCTCCGCGGCCGCTTCTGCCCGCACCCCCTCCACTGCCTCCCCCCGCCGCCCGCGAACGAGTCGCCGGATCTGTAGGGTGCCGGGAGCCCGAACGGCGAGCGGCTCCGGCTGCTGCCGGGACCGCGGGGATTCGAGCCGCTCCGGCCGCGGCCGGGACCCCGTGCCGGAAGCCGGCATCCCCGGACAGCCCCGGGACGGCCCCGGTCGCCGGCCGGGTGACGTTCACCGAAGCGGCTGCCGGCTGTCTTCGAGCCCCCCCCCCCTCCGCCTCCGCTGCCGCTTCTGCCCGCACCCCCTCCACTGCCTCCCCCCGCCGCCGGCGAACGAGTCGGCGGATCCGTAGGGTGCCGGGAGCCCGAACGGCGAGCGGCTCCGGCTGCTGCCGGGACCGCGGGGATTCGAGCCGCTCCGGCCGCGGCCGGGACCCCGTGCCGGAAGCCGGCATCCCGGGACGGCCCCGGGACGGCCCCGGTCGCCGGCCGGGTGACGTTCAGCGAAGCGGCTGCCGCCAGTCTTTGGGCCTCCCCCGTGCCGGGGCCGCGGGGCTTCGAGCCGGTCCGGCCGCGGCCGGGATCCCGGGCCGGACGATGGCTTCCCGGGCCGGTCGCCGGTCGCCTCCCGGGTGACGTTCACCGAAGCGGTTGACGGCTGTCTCCGAGCCCCCCCCCCCCCCCCTCCGCCTCCGCTGCCGCTTCTGCCCGCACCTCCTTCACTGCCTCCCCCCGCCTCCCGCGAACGAGTCGCCGGATCCGTAGGGTGCCGGGAGCCCGAACGGCGAGCGGCTCCGGCTGCTGCCGGGACCGCGGGGATTCGAGCCGCTCCGGCCGCGGCCGGGACCCCGTGGCGGAAGCCGGCATCCCGGGACGGCCCCGGGACGGCCCCGATCGCCTCCTGGGTGACGTTCACCGAAGCGGCTGCCGGCTGTCTTCGAGCCCCCCCCCCCTCCGCCTCCGCTGCCGCTTCTGCCCGCACCCCCTCCACTGCCTCCCCCCGCCGCCCGCGAACGAGTCGCCGGATCCGTAGGGTGCCGGGAGCCCGAACGGCGAGCGGCTCCGGCTGCTGCCGGGACCGCGGGGCTTCGAGCCGCTCCGGCCGCGGCCGGGACCCCGTGCCGGAAGCCGGCATCCCGGGACGGCCCCGGGACGGCCCCGGTCGCCGGCCGGGTGACGTTCAGCGAAGCGGCTGCCGCCAGTCTTTGGGCCTCCCCCGTGCCGGGGCCGCGGGGCTTCGAGCCGGTCCGGCCGCGGCCGGGATCCCGACCCAGACGATGGCTTCCCGGGCCGGTCGCCGGTCGCCTCCCGGGTGACGTTCACCGAAGCGGTTGACGGCTGTCTCCGAGCCCCCCCCCCCCCCCCTCCGCCTCCGCTGCCGCTTCTGCCCGCACCTCCTTCACTGCCTCCCCCCGCCTCCCGCGAACGAGTCGCCGGATCCGTAGGGTGCCGGGAGCCCGAACGGCGAGCGGCTCCGGCTGCTGCCGGGACCGCGGGGATTCGAGCCGCTCCGGCCGCGGCCGGGACCCCGTGGCGGAAGCCGGCATCCCGGGACGGCCCCGGGACGGCCCCGATCGCCTCCTGGGTGACGTTCACCGAAGCGGCTGCCGGCTGTCTTCGAGCCCCCCCCCCCTCCGCCTCCGCTGCCGCTTCTGCCCGCACCCCCTCCACTGCCTCCCCCCGCCGCCCGCGAACGAGTCGGCGGATCCATACCGTCCCGAGAGCCCGAGGCGGCGGCACCCAGTGCGGGTCCGGCCGAGGCCGGGACCCCGTGCCTGTCGCAGGCTTCCCGGGACGGCCCCGGAACGGCCGCGGTCGCCGGCCGGGTGACGTTCTCCGAAGCGGCTGCCGGCTGTCTTCGAGCCCCCCCCCCCCCTCCGCCTCCGCTGCCGCTTCTCCCCGCACCTCCTTCACTGCCTCCCCCCGCCGCCGGCGAACGAGTCGCCGGATCCGTAGGGTGCCGGGAGCCCGAACGGCGAGCGGCTCCGGCTGCTGCCGGGACCGCGGGGATTCGAGCCGGTCCGGCCGCGGCCGGGACCCCCGTGCCGGATGCCGGCATCCCGGGACGGCCCCGGGACGGCCCCAGTCTCCTCCCGGGTGACGTTCACCGAAGCGGCTGCCGGCTGTCTTCGAGCCCCCACCCCTGCCGTGGCCGCGGGGATTCGCCCCGGTCCGGCAGCTGACGGTTCCCTGTGTCGGACGCCGGCTTCCCGGGACTGCCCCGGGACAGCCCCGGTCGCCTCCCGGGTGACGTTCACCGAAGCTGCTGCCGCCTGTCTTTGTCCCCCCCCCCCGTGCTCTCCCTCAGGCGGGAGGTAGACGTGCTCTCCCTCGGCGAGTAGACGTGCTCTCCCTCGGCGAGTAGACGTGCTCTCCCTCGGCGAGTAGACGTGCTCTCCCTCGGCGAGTAGACGTGCTCTCCCTCGGCGAGTAGACGTGCTCTCCCTGGGCGAGTAGACGTGCTCTCCCTGGGCGAGTAGACGTGCTCTCCCTTTGGCGAGTAGACGTGCTCTCCCTCGGCGAGTAGACGTGCTCTCCCTGGGCGAGTAGACGTGCTCTCCCTGGGCGAGTAGACGTGCTCTCCCTGGGCGAGTAGACGTGCTCTCCCTGGGCGAGTAGACGTGCTCTCCCTGGGCGAGTAGACGTGCTCTCCCTGGGCGAGTAGACGTGCTCTCCCTGGGCGAGTAGACGTGCTCTCCCTGGGCGAGTAGACGTGCTCTCCCTGGGCGAGTAGACGTGCTCTCCCTGGGCGAGTAGACGTGCTCTCCCTGGGCGAGTAGACGTGCTCTCCCTCGGCGAGTAGACGT
>NW_027142690.1:157500-165000 GCF_026170545.1 Melanerpes formicivorus
GCCCCCGTTGCCGGTTTGCGCGGCGCCCCCCCTCCCGACGTTGCCTCTTGCCGCTACCCCCCGCCCCCCCCCCGCTGCCGGTTTGCGCGGAGCCCCCCCTCCCGACGTTGCCTCTTGCCGCTACCCCCGCCCCCCCCCCGCTGCCGGTTTGCGCGGAGCTCCCCCTTCCCGCCGTTGCCTCTTGCCGCTACCCCCCGCCCCCCCCCCGCTGCCGGTTTGCGCGGAGCCCCCCCTTCCCGCCGTTGCCTCTTGCCGCTACCCCCGCCCCCCCCCCGCTGCCGGTTTGCGCGGAGCCCCCCCTTCCCGCCGTTGCCTCTTGCCGCTACCCCCCGCCCCCTCCCGCTGCCGGTTTGCGCGGAGCCCCCCCTTCCCGCCGTTGCCTCTTGCCGCTACCCCCCGCCCCCCCCCCCGCTGCCGGTTTGCGCGGAGGCCCCCCCTTCCCGCCGTTGCCTCTTGCCGTTACCCCCGCCCCCCCCCCCGCTGCCGGTTTGCGCGGAGCGCCCCCGCCTGCCGTTGCCTCTCGCCGCGGCCACCACCGCCCCCTCCACACCCCCGGGCCCCCGTTACCGGTTTGCGCGGAGCCCCCCCTCCCGACGTTGCCTCTTGCCGCTGCTGCCACCCCCAGCTCCCCACACCCCCCGGCTCCCGTTAGCGGTTTGCGCGGAGCCCCCCCTTCCCGCCGTTGCCTCTTGCCGCTACCCCCGCCCCCCCCCCCCGCTGCCGGTTTGCGCGGAGCCCCCCCGCCTGCCGTTGCCTCTTGCCGCGGCCGCCACCGCCCCCCCCCACACCCCCCGGCCCCCGTTACCGGTTTGCGCGGAGCCCCCCCTCCCGACGTTGCCTCTTGCCGCTGCTGCCACCCCCAGCTCCCCACACCCCCCGGCTCCCGTTAGCGGTTTGCGCGGAGCCCCCCCCTTCCCCCCTTCGCGGGCTGCCGCTTCCCTCCCGGGCTGCCCGGCTGCTCTCTAACCCCTGCGACCGAGGCGGCGCTGTTAGGGCGGCCGTGCCGGTGCCCCTTGCCGCAGCTAGCCTCTCGCCGCTGCCCCTCCCGTCCGTCGTCCCCCGTCCCCAAAAACTTGCTGCTCTCCACGCTGGAGCCTGCACGGGGGAGGTTGCGCTCCGCTCCTCCGGCCCTAAAGCCGCCCTCGCCCGCCCCCCCGGCTTGCCGCTTGGCTCGGCTGCCCGCCCGCCCGCTAATCCCCCCAACGCCCCCACCCCAAAAACACCCCAGCCCTACCGCATGCCGCTCCCCCTCTCCCCGCTCTCGCTGACCGCTGCCACCCCCCCCCCACCCCTCCCCCCCGAAACAAACCCCCCAGCCCTACCGCATGCCGCTCCCCCTCTCTCCCTAGCCTGCCCCCCCCGCCGTCGCTTGCTGCCGCCGCCGCCGCCCGCCGCCGCCCGCCGGGACCCCGCCTCGGTCTGGTGGCGCGCGCTCGGAGATCCCCGGCTACCCGTCCGTCCGTCCCTCCCTCCCTCCCGCCCCGCCCCGGGGGAGGGCCCGGGGCAGCGCGGGCAGGCGGGGAGGAAAAAAAGGCGCGGGCGCCAAAAAACGTCGGGGTCCCGGGGTGGCGGAGGGGGGCGGCGGCGGGGGGCGGCGGCGGGTACACGGCGCCGGGTCCAGGGCGCCGGGTCCAGCCCGTCCCGGGGCGGGGACAGGTGGTGTCGTCCGTCCCCGCCCCCGTAACCTGCTCTGAAGCATCCGCTTCCCGCCGCGGTTCGCCCTCCACCCCCCCCGCCGCACACGCAGCTGCCGCTTCCCGCCGCCTCTGCCCCCCGCCCCGGGATCAACCACCCGCCGGGTCCAGCCGGTCCCGGTCCCGGGAACCTGCTCCCGGGGCCAGCCGGAGCCACGCCCCCTCCTCTGACGCTTCCAGCTGCCGCCTCCCCTCCCACCCCCCAAACTCACACTGGCCCTCGCCGGCCCGCCCACCCGCCTACCTGCTTGCCCGCCGCCGCTGGGTGGCGTGCCGGACACTCTCGCACACAGGTACACAGACAGGGACACAGGGACACAGGCACTCAGGCACACAGGGACACAGGGACACAGGGACACAAGGACACAGGGACACAGGCACTCAGGCACTCAGGCACTCAGGGACACAGGGACACAGGGACACAGGCACTCAGGCACTCAGGGACACAGGGACACAGGGACACAGGGACACAGGCACTCAGGCACACAGGGACACAGGTGGCGGGCCGGAGGCCTCTCTCCACTGTGTGGCAGGGGTCCAAGAGCCACCCCAGCCCAACCCAGAGGGTCTTTTGCACCTCTCTAGAGGCCACCCAGAGACCCCAGGCCGCAGCAGAAGCCTCCCCCGCATGCTCTGCAGGCTTCCGACCCACCCCAGGCCGCACCAGAAGCCTCCCCCGCAAGCTCTGCAGGCTTCCGACCCACCCCAGGCCGCAGCAGAAGCCTCTCCCGCACGCTCTGCAGGCTTCTCAGCCACCCCAGGCCGCAGCAGAAGCCTCTCCCGCACGCTCTGCAGGCTTCTCAGCCACCCCAGGCCGCACCAGAAGCCTCTCCCGCACGCTCTGCAGGCTTCTCAGCCACCCCAGGCCGCACCAGAAGCCTCTCCCGCACGCTCTGCAGGCTTCTCAGCCACCCCAGGCCGCACCAGAAGCCTCCCCCGCACGCTCTGCAGGCTTCTCAGCCACCCCAGGCCGCACCAGAAGCCTCCCCCGCACGCTCTGCAGGCTTCCCACCCACCCCAGGCCGCAGCAGAAGCCTCTCCCGCACGCCCTGCAGGCTTCTCAGCCACCCCAGGCCGCAGCAGAAGCCTCTCCCGCACGCTCTGCAGGCTTCTCAGCCACCCCAGGCCGCAGCAGAAGCCTCTCCCGCACGCTCTGCAGGCTTCTCAGCCACCCCAGGCCGCAGCAGAAGCCTCTCCCGCACGCTCTGCAGGCTTCTCAGCCACCCCAGGCCGCAGCAGAAGCCTCTCCCGCACGCTCTGCAGGCTTCTCAGCCACCCCAGGCCGCAGCAGAAGCCTCTCCCCGCACGCTCTGCAGGCTTCTCAGCCACCCCAGGCCCCAACAGAAGCCTCTCCCGCACGCTCTGCAGGCTTCCGACCCACCCCAGGCCGCAGCAGAAGCCTCTCCCGCACGCTCTGCAGGCTTCCGTCCCACCCCAGGCCGCACCAGAAGCCTCCCCCGCACGCTCTGCAGGCTTCTCAGCCACCCCAGGCCGCACCAGAAGCCTCCCCCGCACGCTCTGCAGGCTTCTCAGCCACCCCAGGCCGCACCAGAAGCCTCCCCCGCACGCTCTGCAGGCTTCTCAGCCACCCCAGGCCGCAGCAGAAGCCTCCCCCGCACGCTCTGCAGGCTTCTCAGCCACCCCAGGCCCCAACAGAAGCCTCTCCCGCACGCTCTGCAGGCTTCCGACCCACCCCAGGCCGCACCAGAAGCCTCCCCCGCATGCTCTGTAGGCTTCTGACCCACCCCAGGCCGCAGCAGAAGCCTCCCCCCGCACGCTCTGCAGGCTTCTCAGCCACCCCAGGCCGCAGCAGAAGCCTCTCCCGCACGCTCTGCAGGCTTCTCAGCCACCCCAGGCCGCAGCAGAAGCCTCTCCCGCACGCTCTGCAGGCTTCTCAGCCACCCCAGGCCGCACCAGAAGCCTCTCCCGCACGCTCTGCAGGCTTCCGACCCACCCCAGGCCGCACCAGAAGCCTCCCCCGCACGCTCTGCAGGCTTCTCCGCCACCACAGGCCGCACCAGAGGATCTTTTGCACCTCTCTGGACGCCACCCAGAGACTCCAGGCCGCACCAGAGGCCCCCCCCCCAACCATTTACAGGCTGCAGTGCCAGCCTAGGCCCCGCTGGCAGCCTCCCTTGTCTGCTTTGGAAGGCCTCCCATCCACTCCAGACCTGCCTGGAGGCCTCCCTCGACTGCTCCCGGGGCCCTCGAAGCCACCCTAGGCCTTTCTGGAGGACCTGCTCGACCGCTCGGGCGGCTTCTGACGCACCCTCGGCCATCCGGCGCCCAGCAGCTCCCAGGGCCAGGCACCGGCCTCCCCCTCCGGCCGCCCCTGGGGCCGGGGGTGGCTCGGACTCGGCGCCCCCAACGTGTCGTCCCGTCCCCCCCCCGCCCCGCACCGCCGAACATTCGCTGCAGCCGAGGGCTTGCCGCTCGACGCCTACCCCCACCCGCCCAGCCCCCCGCTGCGGCCCGGCGCTGCCCCCGGCCGCTGCGCCCCGCCTCTCATCGCTCCCCCCCACCCGGCAACCGGCCGCCGGGCACGGCAAGTCCCAGGGCAGGGAACAGGTGCTGCCGGGACCCCCGTGCTGGCTGCCGGCTTCCCGGGGCTGCCCCGGGCACGGACAGGTCGCCCCCCCGCCCCGGCGAATGTTCACCGAACCGGCTGCCGGCTGCCTTCGAGCACCCCCCGCCCCCCGCCACTATCGTCCCCCCCCGCCCCCCCCTCCGCCTCCGCTGCCGCTTCTCCCCGCACCGCCTCCACTGCCTCCCCCCGCCGCCGGCGAACGAGTCGGCGGATCCGTAGGGTGCCGGGAGCCCGAACGGCGAGCGGCTCCGGCTGCTGCCGGGACCGTGGGGATTCGAGCCGGTCCGGCCGCGGCCGGGACCCCGTGCCGGAAGCCGGCATCCCGGGATGGCCCCGGGACGGCCCCGGTCGCCGGCCGGGTGACGTTCACCGAAGCGGCTGCCGGCTGTCTTCGAGCCCCCCCCCCCTCCGCCTCCGCTGCCGCTTCTGCCCGCACCCCCTCCACTGCCTCCCCCCGCCGCCGGCGAACGAGTCGGCGGATCCGTAGGGTGCCGGGAGCCCGAACGGCGAGCGGCTCCGGCTGCTGCCGGGACCGCGGGGATTCGAGCCGGTCCGGCCGCGGCCGGGATCCGGGGCCGGACGATGGCTTCCCGGGCCGGTCCCGGTCGCCTCCCGGGTGACGTACACCGAAGCGGCTGTCGGCTGTCTTCGAGCCCCCCCCCCCCCCTCCGCCTCCGCGGCCGCTTCTGCCCGCACCCCCTCCACTGCCTCCCCCCGCCGCCCGCGAACGAGTCGCCGGATCTGTAGGGTGCCGGGAGCCCGAACGGCGAGCGGCTCCGGCTGCTGCCGGGACCGCGGGGATTCGAGCCGCTCCGGCCGCGGCCGGGACCCCGTGCCGGAAGCCGGCATCCCCGGACAGCCCCGGGACGGCCCCGGTCGCCGGCCGGGTGACGTTCACCGAAGCGGCTGCCGGCTGTCTTCGAGCCCCCCCACCCTCCGCCTCCGCTGCCGCTTCTGCCCGCACCCCCTCCACTGCCTCCCCCCGCCGCCGGCGAACGAGTCGGCGGATCCGTAGGGTGCCGGGAGCCCGAACGGCGAGCGGCTCCGGCTGCTGCCGGGACCGCGGGGCTTCGAGCCGCTCCGGCCGCGGCCGGGACCCCCGTGCCGGAAGCCGGCATCCCGGGACGGCCCCGGGACGGCCCCGGTCGCCGGCCGGGTGACGTTCAGCGAAGCGGCTGCCGCCAGTCTTTGGGCCTCCCCCGTGCCGGGGCCGCGGGGCTTCGAGCCGGTCCGGCCGCGGCCGGGATCCCGGGCCGGACGATGGCTTCCCGGGCCGGTCGCCGGTCGCCTCCCGGGTGACGTTCACCGAAGCGGTTGACGGCTGTCTCCGAGCCCCCCCCCCCCCCCCCCCGCCTCCGCTGCCGCTTCTGCCCGCACCTCCTTCACTGCCTCCCCCCGCCTCCCGCGAACGAGTCGCCGGATCCGTAGGGTGCCGGGAGCCCGAACGGCGAGCGGCTCCGGCTGCTGCCGGGACCGCGGGGATTCGAGCCGCTCCGGCCGCGGCCGGGACCCCGTGGCGGAAGCCGGCATCCCGGGACGGCCCCGGGACGGCCCCGATCGCCTCCTGGGTGACGTTCACCGAAGCGGCTGCCGGCTGTCTTCGAGCCCCCCCCCCCCTCCGCCTCCGCTGCCGCTTCTGCCCGCACCCCCTCCACTGCCTCCCCCCGCCGCCCGCGAACGAGTCGGCGGATCCATACCGTCCCGAGAGCCCGAGGCGGCGGCACCCAGTGCGGGTCCGGCCGAGGCCGGGACCCCCGTGCCTGTCGCAGGCTTCCCGGGACGGCCCCGGAACGGCCGCGGTCGCCGGCCGGGTGACGTTCTCCGAAGCGGCTGCCGGCTGTCTTCGAGCCCCCCCCCCCCCTCCGCCTCCGCTGCCGCTTCTCCCCGCACCTCCTTCACTGCCTCCCCCCGCCGCCGGCGAACGAGTCGCCGGATCCGTAGGGTGCCGGGAGCCCGAACGGCGAGCGGCTCCGGCTGCTGCCGGGACCGCGGGGATTCGAGCCGGTCCGGCCGCGGCCGGGACCCCGTGCCGGATGCCGGCATCCCGGGACGGCCCCGGGACGGCCCCGGTCGCCGGCCGGGTGACGTTCAGCGAAGCGGCTGCCGCCAGTCTTTGGGCCTCCCCCGTGCCGGGGCCGCGGGGCTTCGAGTCGGTCCGGCCGCGGCTGGGACCCCGTGCCTGTCGCAGGCTTCCCGGGACGGCCCCGGAACGGCCGCGGTCGCCGGCCGGGTGACGTTCACCGAGGCGACTGCCGGCTGTCTTCGAGCCCCCCCCCCCCCTGCCGGAGCCGCGGGGATACGAGCCGGTCCGGCCGCGGCCGGGACCCCGTGCCGGAAGCCGGCATCCCGGGACGGCCCCGGGACGGCCCCGATCGCCTCCTGGGTGACGTTCACCGAAGCGGCTGCCGGCTGTCTTCGAGCCCCCCCCCCCTCCGCCTCCGCTGCCGCTTCTCCCCGCACCCCCTCCACTGCCTCCCCCCGCCGCCCGCGAACGAGTCGCCGGATCTGTAGGGGGCCGGGAGCCCGAGGCGGCGAGCGGCTCCGGCTGCTGCCGGGACCGCGAGGCTTCGAGCCGGTCCGGCCGCGGCCGGGATCTCGTGCCGAACGTCGTCTTCCCGGGACGGTCCCGGGAGGGCCCCAGTCTCCTCCCGGGTGACGTTCACCGAAGCGGCTGCCGGCTGTCTTCGAGCCCCCACCCCTGCCGTGGCCGCGGGGATTCGCCCCGGTCCGGCAGCTGACGGTTCCCTGTGTCGGACGCCGGCTTCCCGGGACTGCCCCGGGACAGCCCCGGTCGCCTCCCGGGTGACGTTCACCGAAGCTGCTGCCGCCTGTCTTTGTCCCCCCCCCCCCGTGCTCTCCCTCAGGCGGGAGGTAGACGTGCTCTCCCTCGGCGAGTAGACGTGCTCTCCCTCGGCGAGTTGACGTGCTCTCCCTCGGCGAGTAGACGTGCTCTCCCTCGGCGAGTAGACGTGCTCTCCCTCGGCGAGTAGACGTGCTCTCCCTGGGCGAGTAGACGTGCTCTCCCTGGGCGAGTAGACGTGCTCTCCCTCGGCGAGTAGACGTGCTCTCCCTCGGCGAGTAGACGTGCTCTCCCTGGGCGAGTAGACGTGCTCTCCCTGGGCGAGTAGACGTGCTCTCCCTGGGCGAGTAGACGTGCTCTCCCTCGGCGAGTAGACGTGCTCTCCCTGGGCGAGTAGACGTGCTCTCCCTGGGCGAGTA
>NW_027142690.1:180000-187500 GCF_026170545.1 Melanerpes formicivorus
GCTCCGCTCCTCCGGCCCTAAAGCCGCCCTCGCCCGCCCCCCCGGCTTGCCGCTTGGCTCGGCTGCCCGCCCGCCCGCTAATCCCCCCAACGCCCCCACCCCCAAAAACACCCCAGCCCTACCGCATGCCGCTCCCCCTCTCCCCGCTCTCGCTGACCGCTGCCACCCCCCCCCCACCCCTCCCCCCCGAAACAAACCCCCCAGCCCTACCGCATGCCGCTCCCCCTCTCTCCCTAGCCTGCCCCCCCCGCCGTCGCTTGCTGCTGCTGCTGCCCGCCGCCGCCGCCGCCGCCGCCGCCGGCGGGACCCGCCTCGGTCTGGTGGCGCGCGCTCGGAGGTCCCCGGCTACCCGTCCGTCCGTCCCTCCCTCCCGCCCCGCCCCGGGGGAGGGCCCGGGGCAGCGCGGGCAGGCGGGGAGCAAAAAAAGGCGCGGGCGCCAAAAAACGTCGGGGTCCCGGGGTGGCGGAGGGGGGCGGCGGCGGGGGGCGGCGGCGGGTACACGGCGCCGGGTCCAGGGCGCCGGGTCCAGCCCGTCCCGGGGCGGGGACAGGTGGTGTCGTCCGTCCCCGCCCCCGTAACCTGCTCTGAAGCATCCGCTTCCCGCCGCGGTTCGCCCTCCACCCCCCCGCCGCACACGCAGCTGCCGCTTCCCGCCGCCTCTGCCCCCCGCCCCGGGATCAACCACCCGCCGGGTCCAGCCGGTCCCGGTCCCGGGAACCTGCTCCCGGGGCCAGCCGGAGCCACGCCCCCTCCTCTGACGCTTCCAGCTGCCGCCTCCCCTCCCACCCCCCAAACTCACACTGGCCCTCGCCGGCCCGCCCACCCGCCTACCTGCTTGCCCGCCGCCGCTGGGTGGCGTGCCGGACACTCTCGCACACAGGTACACAGACAGGGACACAGGGACACAGGCACTCGGGCACACAGGGACACAGGGACACAGGGACACAAGGACACAGGGACACAGGCACTCAGGCACTCAGGCACTCAGGGACACAGGGACACAGGGACACAGGCACTCAGGCACTCAGGGACACAGGGACACAGGGACACAGGGACACAGGCACTCAGGCACTCAGGGACACAGGGACACAGGGACACAGGGACACAGGGACACAGGCACTCAGGCACACAGGGACACAGGTGGCGGGCCGGAGGCCTCTCTCCACTGTGTGGCAGGGGTCCAAGAGCCACCCCAGCCCAACCCAGAGGGTCTTTTGCACCTCTCTAGAGGCCACCCAGAGACCCCAGGCCGCAGCAGAAGCCTCCCCCGCATGCTCTGCAGGCTTCCGACCCACCCCAGGCCGCACCAGAAGCCTCCCCCGCAAGCTCTGCAGGCTTCCGACCCACCCCAGGCCGCAGCAGAAGCCTCTCCCGCACGCTCTGCAGGCTTCCGACCCACCCCAGGCCGCAGCAGAAGCCTCTCCCCGCACGCTCTGCAGGCTTCTCAGCCACCCCAGGCCGCAGCAGAAGCCTCTCCCGCACGCTCTGCAGGCTTCTCAGCCACCCCAGGCCGCACCAGAAGCCTCTCCCGCACGCTCTGCAGGCTTCTCAGCCACCCCAGGCCGCACCAGAAGCCTCTCCCGCACGCTCTGCAGGCTTCTCAGCCACCCCAGGCCGCACCAGAAGCCTCCCCCGCACGCTCTGCAGGCTTCTCAGCCACCCCAGGCCGCACCAGAAGCCTCTCCCGCACGCTCTTCAGGCTTCTCAGCCACCCCAGGCCGCACCAGAAGCCTCCCCCGCACGCTCTGCAGGCTTCTCAGCCACCCCAGGCCGCACCAGAAGCCTCTCCCGCACGCTCTTCAGGCTTCTCAGCCACCCCAGGCCGCACCAGAAGCCTCCCCCGCACGCTCTGCAGGCTTCTCAGCCACCCCAGGCCGCACCAGAAGCCTCCCCCGCACGCTCTGCAGGCTTCCCACCCACCCCAGGCCGCAGCAGAAGCCTCTCCCGCACGCCCTGCAGGCTTCTCAGCCACCCCAGGCCGCAGCAGAAGCCTCTCCCGCACGCTCTGCAGGCTTCTCAGCCACCCCAGGCCGCAGCAGAAGCCTCCCCCGCACGCTCTGCAGGCTTCTCAGCCACCCCAGGCCGCAGCAGAAGCCTCTCCCGCACGCTCTGCAGGCTTCTCAGCCACCCCAGGCCGCAGCAGAAGCCTCTCCCGCACGCTCTGCAGGCTTCTCAGCCACCCCAGGCCGCAGCAGAAGCCTCTCCCGCACGCTCTGCAGGCTTCTCAGCCACCCCAGGCCGCAGCAGAAGCCTCTCCCGCACGCTCTGCAGGCTTCTCAGCCACCCCAGGCCGCAGCAGAAGCCTCTCCCGCACGCTCTGCAGGCTTCTCAGCCACCCCAGGCCGCAGCAGAAGCCTCTCCCGCACGCTCTGCAGGCTTCTCAGCCACCCCAGGCCCCAACAGAAGCCTCTCCCGCACGCTCTGCAGGCTTCCGACCCACCCCAGGCCGCAGCAGAAGCCTCCCCCGCACGCTCTGCAGGCTTCCGACCCACCCCAGGCCGCACCAGAAGCCTCCCCCGCACGCTCTGCAGGCTTCCGTCCCACCCCAGGCCGCACCAGAAGCCTCCCCCGCACGCTCTGCAGGCTTCTCAGCCACCCCAGGCCGCACCAGAAGCCTCCCCCGCACGCTCTGCAGGCTTCTCAGCCACCCCAGGCCGCAGCAGAAGCCTCCCCCGCACGCTCTGCAGGCTTCTCAGCCACCCCAGGCCGCAGCAGAAGCCTCCCCCGCACGCTCTGCAGGCTTCTCAGCCACCCCAGGCCCCAACAGAAGCCTCTCCCGCACGCTCTGCAGGCTTCCGACCCACCCCAGGCCGCACCAGAAGCCTCCCCCGCACGCTCTGTAGGCTTCTGACCCACCCCAGGCCCCAACAGAAGCCTCCCCCGCACGCTCTGCAGGCTTCTCAGCCACCCCAGGCCGCAGCAGAAGCCTCCCCCGCACGCTCTGCAGGCTTCTCAGCCACCCCAGGCCGCAGCAGAAGCCTCTCCCGCACGCTCTGCAGGCTTCTCAGCCACCCCAGGCCGCAGCAGAAGCCTCTCCCGCATGCTCTGCAGGCTTCTCAGCCACCCCAGGCCGCACCAGAAGCCTCTCCCCGCACGCTCTGCAGGCTTCTCAGCCACCCCAGGCCGCACCAGAAGCCTCTCCCGCACGCTCTGCAGGCTTCCGACCCACCCCAGGCCGCACCAGAAGCCTCCCCCGCACGCTCTGCAGTCTTCTCCGCCACCACAGGCCGCACCAGAGGATCTTTTGCACCTCTCTGGACGCCACCCAGAGACTCCAGGCCGCACCAGAGGCCCCCCCCCCCAACCATTTACAGGCTGCAGTGCCAGCCTAGGCCCCGCTGGCAGCCTCCCTTGTCTGCTTTGGAAGGCCTCCCATCCACTCCAGACCTGCCTGGAGGCCTCCCTCGACTGCTCCCGGGGCCCTCGAAGCCACCCTAGGCCTTTCTGGAGGACCTGCTCGACCGCTCGGGCGGCTTCTGACGCACCCTCGGCCATCCGGCGCCCAGCAGCTCCCAGGGCCAGGCACCGGCCTCCCCCTCCGGCCGCCCCTGGGGCCGGGGGTGGCTCGGACTCGGCGCCCCCAACGTGTCGTCCCGTCCCCCCCCGCCCCGCACCGCCGAACATTCGCTGCAGCCGAGGGCTTGCCGCTCGACGCCTACCCCACCCGCCCAGCCCCCCGCTGCCGCCCGGCGCTGCCCCGGCCGCTGCGCCCCGCCTCTCATCGCTCCCCCCCACCCGGCAACCGGCCGCCGGGCACGGCAAGTCCCAGGGCAGGGAACAGGTGCTGCCGGGACCCCCGTGCTGGCTGCCGGCTTCCCGGGGCTGCCCCGGGCACGGACAGGTCGCCCCCCCCGCCCCGGCGAATGTTCACCGAACCGGCTGCCGGCTGCCTTCGAGCACCCCCCGCCCCCCCGCCACTATCGTCCCCCCCGCCCCCCCCTCCGCCTCCGCTGCCGCTTCTCCCCGCACCGCCTCCACTGCCTCCCCCCGCCGCCGGCGAACGAGTCGCCGGATCCGTAGGGTGCCGGGAGCCCGAACGGCGAGCGGCTCCGGCTGCTGCCGGGACCGCGGGGATTCGAGCCGCTCCGGCCGCGGCCGGGACCCCGTGCCGGAAGCCGGCATCCCGGGACGGCCCCGGGACGGCCCCGGTCGCCGGCCGGGTGACGTTCAGCGAAGCGGCTGCCGCCAGTCTTTGGGCCTCCCCCGTGCCGGGGCCGCGGGGATTCGAGCTGGTCCGGCCGCGGCCGGGATCCCGGGCCGGACGATGGCTTCCCGGGCCGGTCCCGGTCGCCTCCCGGGTGACGTTCACCGAAGCGGCTGCCGGCTGTCTTCGAGCCCCCCCCCCCCCTCCGCCTCCGCTGCCGCTTCTCCCCGCACCCCCTCCACTGCCTCCCCCCGCCGCCGGCGAACGAGTCGCCGGATCTGTAGGGTGCCGGGAGCCCGAACGGCGAGCGGCTCCGGCTGCTGCCGGGACCGCGGGGATTCGAGCCGCTCCGGCCGCGGCCGGGACCCCGTGCCGGAAGCCGGCATCCCCGGACGGCCCCGGGACGGCCCCGGTCGCCGGCCGGGTGACGTTCACCGAAGCGGCTGACGGCTGTCTTCGAGCCCCCCCCCCCTCCGCCTCCGCTGCCGCTTCTGCCCGCACCCCCTCCACTGCCTCCCCCCGCCGCCGGCGAACGAGTCGGCGGATCCGTAGGGTGCCGGGAGCCCGAACGGCGAGCGGCTCCGGCTGCTGCCGGGACCGCGGGGCTTCGAGCCGCTCCGGCCGCGGCCGGGACCCCGTGCCGGAAGCCGGCATCCCGGGACGGCCCCGGGACGGCCCCGGTCGCCGGCCGGGTGACGTTCAGCGAAGCGGCTGCCGCCAGTCTTTGGGCCTCCCCCGTGCCGGGGCCGCGGGGCTTCGAGCCGGTCCGGCCGCGGCCGGGATCCGGGGCCGGACGATGGCTTCCCGGGCCGGTCCCGGTCGCCTCCCGGGTGACGTTCACCGAAGCGGCTGCCGGCTGTCTTCGAGCCCCCCCCCCCCCTCCGCCTCCGCGGCCGCTTCTGCCCGCACCCCCTCCACTGCCTCCCCCCGCCGCCCGCGAACGAGTCGCCGGATCTGTAGGGTGCCGGGAGCCCGAACGGCGAGCGGCTCCGGCTGCTGCCGGGACCGCGGGGATTCGAGCCGGTCCGGCCGCGGCCGGGACCCCGTGCCGGAAGCCGGCATCCCGGGACGGCCCCGGGACGGCCCCGGTCGCCGGCCGGGTGACGTTCAGCGAAGCGGCTGCCGCCAGTCTTTCGGCCTCCCCCGTGCCGGGGCCGCGGGGCTTCGAGCCGGTCCGGCCGCGGCCGGGATCCGGGGCCGGACGATGGCTTCCCGGGCCGGTCCCGGTCGCCTCCCGGGTGACGTTCACCGAAGCGGCTGACGGCTGTCTTCGAGCCCCCCCCCCCCCTCCGCCTCCGCGGCCGCTTCTGCCCGCACCCCCTCCACTGCCTCCCCCCGCCGCCCGCGAACGAGTCGCCGGATCTGTAGGGTGCCGGGAGCCCGAACGGCGAGCGGCTCCGGCTGCTGCCGGGACCGCGGGGATTCGAGCCGCTCCGGCCGCGGCCGGGACCCCGTGCCGGAAGCCGGCATCCCCGGACAGCCCCGGGACGGCCCCGGTCGCCGGCCGGGTGACGTTCACCGAAGCGGCTGCCGGCTGTCTTCGAGCCCCCCCCCCCCTCCGCCTCCGCTGCCGCTTCTCCCCGCACCCCCTCCACTGCCTCCCCCCGCCGCCGGCGAACGAGTCGGCGGATCCATACCGTCCCGAGAGCCCGAGGCGGCGGCACCCAGTGCGGGTCCGGCCGAGGCCGGGACCCCGTGCCTGTCGCAGGCTTCCCGGGACGGCCCCGGAACGGCCGCGGTCGCCGGCCGGGTGACGTTCTCCGAAGCGGCTGACGGCTGTCTTCGAGCCCCCCCCCCCCCTCCGCCTCCGCTGCCGCTTCTGCCCGCACCTCCTTCACTGCCTCCCCCCGCCGCCGGCGAACGAGTCGCCGGATCCGTAGGGTGCCGGGAGCCCGAACGGCGAGCGGCTCCGGCTGCTGCCTGGACTGCCGGGATTCGAGCCGCTCCGGCCGCGGCCGGGACCCCGTGCCGGATGCCGGCATCCCGGGACGGCCCCGGGACGGCCCCGGTCGCCGGCCGGGTGACGTTCAGCGAAGCGGCTGCCGCCAGTCTTTGGGCCTCCCCCGTGCCGGGGCCGCGGGGCTTCGAGTCGGTCCGGCCGCGGCTGGGACCCCGTGCCTGTCGCAGGCTTCCCGGGACGGCCCCGGAACGGCCGCGGTGGCCGGCCGGGTGACGTTCACCGAGGCGACTGCCGGCTGTCTTCGAGCCCCCCCCCCCCCGCCGGAGCCGCGGGGATACGAGCCGGTCCGGCCGCGGCCGGGACCCCGTGCCGGAAGCCGGCATCCCGGGACGGCCCCGGGACGGCCCCGATCGCCTCCTGGGTGACGTTCACCGAAGCGGCTGCCGGCTGTCTTCGAGCCCCCCCCCCCTCCGCCTCCGCTGCCGCTTCTCCCCGCACCCCCTCCACTGCCTCCCCCCGCCGCCCGCGAACGAGTCGCCGGATCTGTAGGGGGCCGGGAGCCCGAGGCGGCGAGCGGCTCCGGCTGCTGCCGGGACCGCGAGGCTTCGAGCCGGTCCGGCCGCGGCCGGGATCTCGTGCCGAACGTCGTCTTCCCGGGACGGTCCCGGGAGGGCCCCAGTCTCCTCCCGGGTGACGTTCACCGAAGCGGCTGCCGGCTGTCTTCGAGCCCCCACCCCTGCCGTGGCCGCGGGGATTCGCCCCGGTCCGGCAGCTGACGGTTCCCTGTGTCGGACGCCGGCTTCCCGGGACTGCCCCGGGACAGCCCCGGTCGCCTCCCGGGTGACGTTCACCGAAGCTGCTGCCGCCTGTCTTTGTCCCCCCCCCCCGTGCTCTCCCTCAGGCGGGAGGTAGACGTGCTCTCCCTGGGCGAGTAGACGTGCTCTCCCTGGGCGAGTAGACGTGCTCTCCCTGGGCGAGTAGACGTGCTCTCCCTCGGCGAGTAGACGTGCTCTCCCTCGGCGAGTAGACGTGCTCTCCCTGGGCGAGTAGACGTGCTCTCCCTGGGCGAGTAGACGTGCTCTCCCTCGGCGAGTAGACGTGCTCTCCCTGGGCGAGTAGACGTGCTCTCCCTGGGCGAGTAGACGTGCTCTCCCTGGGCGAGTAGACGTGCTCTCCCTGGGCGAGTAGACGTGCTCTCCCTGGGCGAGTAGACGTGCTCTCCCTCGGCGAGTAGACGTGCTCTCCCTCGGCGAGTAGACGTGCTCTCCGCGGAGATCGCGCTTGTCGCCAAGGGGTCGCTGTTGCGCTCTGCCTCCGCCTACGTCATCGTACAAGCCGGCGTGATTTCTGCGACCTGCCGCTGGGCGGAGGTCGGCTGGTTGTGCGCTCGCGGAGCTGACGGCCCTCCAGTTCCGTATATGAGGGAACAAGCGACGCCGAGCACTCCCAGGGCAGC
>NW_027142690.1:202500-210000 GCF_026170545.1 Melanerpes formicivorus
ACCCGTCCGTCCGTCCGTCCCTCCCTCCCGCCCCCGCCCCGGGGGAGGGCCCGGGGCAGCGCGGGCAGGCGGGGAGCAAAAAAAGGCGCGGGCGCCAAAAAACGTCGGGGTCCCGGGGTGGCGGAGGGGGGCGGCGGCGGGGGCGGCGGCGGGTACACGGCGCCGGGTCCAGGGCGCCGGGTCCAGCCCGTCCCGGGGCGGGGACAGGTGGTGTCGTCCGTCCCCCGCCCCCGTAACCTGCTCTGAAGCATCCGCTTCCCGCCGCGGTTCGCCCTCCACCCCCCCGCCGCACACGCAGCTGCCGCTTCCCCGCCGCCTCTGCCCCCCGCCCCGGGATCAACCACCCGCCGGGTCCAGCCGGTCCCGGTCCCGGGAACCTGCTCCCGGGGCCAGCCGGAGCCACGCCCCCTCCTCTGACGCTTCCAGCTGCCGCCTCCCCTCCCACCCCCCAAACTCACACTGGCCCTCGCCGGCCCGCCCACCCCGCCTACCTGCTTGCCCGCCGCCGCTGGGTGGCGTGCCGGACACTCTCGCACACAGGTACACAGACAGGGACACAGGGACACAGGCACTCGGGCACACAGGGACACAGGGACACAGGGACACAAGGACACAGGGACACAGGCACTCAGGCACTCAGGCACTCAGGGACACAGGGACACAGGGACACAGGCACTCAGGCACTCAGGGACACAGGGACACAGGGACACAGGGACACAGGCACTCAGGCACTCAGGGACACAGGGACACAGGGACACAGGGACACAGGCACTCAGGCACACAGGGACACAGGTGGCGGGCCGGAGGCCTCTCTCCACTGTGTGGCAGGGGTCCAAGAGCCACCCCAGCCCAACCCAGAGGGTCTTTTGCACCTCTCTAGAGGCCACCCAGAGACCCCAGGCCGCAGCAGAAGCCTCCCCCGCATGCTCTGCAGGCTTCCGACCCACCCCAGGCCGCACCAGAAGCCTCCCCCGCAAGCTCTGCAGGCTTCCGACCCACCCCAGGCCGCAGCAGAAGCCTCTCCCGCACGCTCTGCAGGCTTCCGACCCACCCCAGGCCGCAGCAGAAGCCTCTCCCGCACGCTCTGCAGGCTTCTCAGCCACCCCAGGCCGCAGCAGAAGCCTCTCCCCGCACGCTCTGCAGGCTTCTCAGCCACCCCAGGCCGCACCAGAAGCCTCTCCCGCACGCTCTGCAGGCTTCTCAGCCACCCCAGGCCGCACCAGAAGCCTCTCCCGCACGCTCTGCAGGCTTCTCAGCCACCCCAGGCCGCACCAGAAGCCTCCCCCGCACGCTCTGCAGGCTTCTCAGCCACCCCAGGCCGCACCAGAAGCCTCTCCCGCACGCTCTTCAGGCTTCTCAGCCACCCCAGGCCGCACCAGAAGCCTCCCCGCGCACGCTCTGCAGGCTTCTCAGCCACCCCAGGCCGCACCAGAAGCCTCTCCCGCACGCTCTTCAGGCTTCTCAGCCACCCCAGGCCGCACCAGAAGCCTCCCCCGCACGCTCTGCAGGCTTCTCAGCCACCCCAGGCCGCACCAGAAGCCTCCCCAGCACGCTCTGCAGGCTTCCCACCCACCCCAGGCCGCAGCAGAAGCCTCTCCCGCACGCCCTGCAGGCTTCTCAGCCACCCCAGGCCGCAGCAGAAGCCTCTCCCGCACGCTCTGCAGGCTTCTCAGCCACCCCAGGCCGCAGCAGAAGCCTCCCCCGCACGCTCTGCAGGCTTCTCAGCCACCCCAGGCCGCAGCAGAAGCCTCTCCCGCACGCTCTGCAGGCTTCTCAGCCACCCCAGGCCGCAGCAGAAGCCTCTCCCGCACGCTCTGCAGGCTTCTCAGCCACCCCAGGCCGCAGCAGAAGCCTCTCCCGCACGCTCTGCAGGCTTCTCAGCCACCCCAGGCCGCAGCAGAAGCCTCTCCCGCACGCTCTGCAGGCTTCTCAGGCCACCCCAGGCCGCAGCAGAAGCCTCTCCCGCACGCTCTGCAGGCTTCTCAGCCACCCCAGGCCGCAGCAGAAGCCTCTCCCGCACGCTCTGCAGGCTTCTCAGCCACCCCAGGCCCCAACAGAAGCCTCTCCCGCACGCTCTGCAGGCTTCCGACCCACCCCAGGCCGCAGCAGAAGCCTCCCCCCGCACGCTCTGCAGGCTTCCGACCCACCCCAGGCCGCACCAGAAGCCTCCCCCGCACGCTCTGCAGGCTTCCGTCCCACCCCAGGCCGCACCAGAAGCCTCCCCCGCACGCTCTGCAGGCTTCTCAGCCACCCCAGGCCGCACCAGAAGCCTCCCCCGCACGCTCTGCAGGCTTCTCAGCCACCCCAGGCCGCAGCAGAAGCCTCCCCCCGCACGCTCTGCAGGCTTCTCAGCCACCCCAGGCCGCAGCAGAAGCCTCCCCCGCACGCTCTGCAGGCTTCTCAGCCACCCCAGGCCCCAACAGAAGCCTCTCCCGCACGCTCTGCAGGCTTCCGACCCACCCCAGGCCGCACCAGAAGCCTCCCCCGCACGCTCTGTAGGCTTCTGACCCACCCCAGGCCCCAACAGAAGCCTCCCCCGCACGCTCTGCAGGCTTCTCAGCCACCCCAGGCCGCAGCAGAAGCCTCCCCCGCACGCTCTGCAGGCTTCTCAGCCACCCCAGGCCGCAGCAGAAGCCTCTCCCCGCACGCTCTGCAGGCTTCTCAGCCACCCCAGGCCGCAGCAGAAGCCTCTCCCGCACGCTCTGCAGGCTTCTCAGCCACCCCAGGCCGCACCAGAAGCCTCTCCCGCACGCTCTGCAGGCTTCTCAGCCACCCCAGGCCGCACCAGAAGCCTCTCCCGCACGCTCTGCAGGCTTCCGACCCACCCCAGGCCGCACCAGAAGCCTCCCCCGCACGCTCTGCAGTCTTCTCCGCCACCACAGGCCGCACCAGAGGATCTTTTGCACCTCTCTGGACGCCACCCAGAGACTCCAGGCCGCACCAGAGGCCCCCCCCCCCAACCATTTACAGGCTGCAGTGCCAGCCTAGGCCCCGCTGGCAGCCTCCCTTGTCTGCTTTGGAAGGCCTCCCATCCACTCCAGACCTGCCTGGAGGCCTCCCTCGACTGCTCCCGGGGCCCTCGAAGCCACCCTAGGCCTTTCTGGAGGACCTGCTCGACCGCTCGGGCGGCTTCTGACGCACCCTCGGCCATCCGGCGCCCAGCAGCTCCCAGGGCCAGGCACCGGCCTCCCCCTCCGGCCGCCCCTGGGGCCGGGGGTGGCTCGGACTCGGCGCCCCCCAACGTGTCGTCCCGTCCCCCCCCCGCCCCGCACCGCCGAACATTCGCTGCAGCCGAGGGCTTGCCGCTCGACGCCTACCCCACCCGCCCAGCCCCCCCGCTGCCGCCCGGCGCTGCCCCGGCCGCTGCGCCCCGCCTCTCATCGCTCCCCCCCACCCGGCAACCGGCCGCCGGGCACGGCAAGTCCCAGGGCAGGGAACAGGTGCTGCCGGGACCCCCGTGCCGGAAGCCGGCATCCCGGGACGGCCCCGGGACGGCCCCGGTCGCCGGCCGGGTGACGTTCAGCGAAGCGGCTGCCGCCAGTCTTTGGGCCTCCCCCGTGCCGGGGCCGCGGGGATTCGAGCTGGTCCGGCCGCGGCCGGGATCCCGGGCCGGACGATGGCTTCCCGGGCCGGTCCCGGTCGCCTCCCGGGTGACGTTCACCGAAGCGGCTGCCGGCTGTCTTCGAGCCCCCCCCCCCCTCCGCCTCCGCTGCCGCTTCTCCCCGCACCCCCTCCACTGCCTCCCCCCGCCGCCGGCGAACGAGTCGCCGGATCTGTAGGGTGCCGGGAGCCCGAACGGCGAGCGGCTCCGGCTGCTGCCGGGACCGCGGGGATTCGAGCCGCTCCGGCCGCGGCCGGGACCCCGTGCCGGAAGCCGGCATCCCCGGACGGCCCCGGGACGGCCCCGGTCGCCGGCCGGGTGACGTTCAGCGAAGCGGCTGCCGCCAGTCTTTGGGCCTCCCCCGTGCCGGGGCCGCGGGGCTTCGAGCCGGTCCGGCCGCGGCCGGGATCCGGGGCCGGACGATGGCTTCCCGGGCCGGTCCCGGTCGCCTCCCGGGTGACGTTCACCGAAGCGGCTGACGGCTGTCTTCGAGCCCCCCCCCCCCCTCCGCCTCCGCGGCCGCTTCTGCCCGCACCCCCTCCACTGCCTCCCCCCGCCGCCCGCGAACGAGTCGCCGGATCTGTAGGGTGCCGGGAGCCCGAACGGCGAGCGGCTCCGGCTGCTGCCGGGACCGCGGGGATTCGAGCCGCTCCGGCCGCGGCCGGGACCCCGTGCCGGATGCCGGCATCCCCGGACAGCCCCGGGACGGCCCCGGTCGCCGGCCGGGTGACGTTCACCGAAGCGGCTGCCGGCTGTCTTCGAGCCCCCCCCCCCCTCCGCCTCCGCTGCCGCTTCTCCCCGCACCCCCTCCACTGCCTCCCCCCGCCGCCGGCGAACGAGTCGGCGGATCCATACCGTCCCGAGAGCCCGAGGCGGCGGCACCCAGTGCGGGTCCGGCCGAGGCCGGGACCCCGTGCCTGTCGCAGGCTTCCCGGGACGGCCCCGGAACGGCCGCGGTCGCCGGCCGGGTGACGTTCTCCGAAGCGGCTGACGGCTGTCTTCGAGCCCCCCCCCCCCCCCTCCGCCTCCGCTGCCGCTTCTGCCCGCACCTCCTTCACTGCCTCCCCCCGCCGCCGGCGAACGAGTCGCCGGATCCGTAGGGTGCCGGGAGCCCGAACGGCGAGCGGCTCCGGCTGCTGCCTGGACTGCCGGGATTCGAGCCGCTCCGGCCGCGGCCGGGACCCCGTGCCGGATGCCGGCATCCCGGGACGGCCCCGGGACGGCCCCGGTCGCCGGCCGGGTGACGTTCAGCGAAGCGGCTGCCGCCAGTCTTTGGGCCTCCCCCGTGCCGGGGCCGCGGGGCTTCGAGTCGGTCCGGCCGCGGCTGGGACCCCGTGCCTGTCGCAGGCTTCCCGGGACGGCCCCGGAACGGCCGCGGTGGCCGGCCGGGTGACGTTCACCGAGGCGACTGCCGGCTGTCTTCGAGCCCCCCCCCCCCCGCCGGAGCCGCGGGGATACGAGCCGGTCCGGCCGCGGCCGGGACCCCGTGCCGGAAGCCGGCATCCCGGGACGGCCCCGGGACGGCCCCGATCGCCTCCTGGGTGACGTTCACCGAAGCGGCTGCCGGCTGTCTTCGAGCCCCCCCCCCTCCGCCTCCGCTGCCGCTTCTCCCCGCACCCCCTCCACTGCCTCCCCCCGCCGCCCGCGAACGAGTCGCCGGATCTGTAGGGGGCCGGGAGCCCGAGGCGGCGAGCGGCTCCGGCTGCTGCCGGGACCGCGAGGCTTCGAGCCGGTCCGGCCGCGGCCGGGATCTCGTGCCGAACGTCGTCTTCCCGGGACGGTCCCGGGAGGGCCCCAGTCTCCTCCCGGGTGACGTTCACCGAAGCGGCTGCCGGCTGTCTTCGAGCCCCCACCCCTGCCGTGGCCGCGGGGATTCGCCCCGGTCCGGCAGCTGACGGTTCCCTGTGTCGGACGCCGGCTTCCCGGGACTGCCCCGGGACAGCCCCGGTCGCCTCCCGGGTGACGTTCACCGAAGCTGCTGCCGCCTGTCTTTGTCCCCCCCCCCCGTGCTCTCCCTCAGGCGGGAGGTAGACGTGCTCTCCCTGGGCGAGTAGACGTGCTCTCCCTGGGCGAGTAGACGTGCTCTCCCTGGGCGAGTAGACGTGCTCTCCCTCGGCGAGTAGACGTGCTCTCCCTCGGCGAGTAGACGTGCTCTCCCTGGGCGAGTAGACGTGCTCTCCCTGGGCGAGTAGACGTGCTCTCCCTCGGCGAGTAGACGTGCTCTCCCTGGGCGAGTAGACGTGCTCTCCCTCGGCGAGTAGACGTGCTCTCCCTGGGCGAGTAGACGTGCTCTCCCTGGGCGAGTAGACGTGCTCTCCCTGGGCGAGTAGACGTGCTCTCCCTGGGCGAGTAGACGTGCTCTCCCTGGGCGAGTAGACGTGCTCTCCCTCGGCGAGTAGACGTGCTCTCCCTCGGCGAGTAGACGTGCTCTCCGCGGAGATCGCGCTTGTCGCCAAGGGGTCGCTGTTGCGCTCTGCCTCCGCCTACGTCATCGTACAAGCCGGCGTGATTTCTGCGACCTGCCGCTGGGCGGAGGTCGGCTGGTTGTGCGCTCGCGGAGCTGACGGCCCTCCAGTTCCGTATATGAGGGAACAAGCGACGCCGAGCACTCCCAGGGCAGCGCTGCCGAGCGGCTGCTCCAAGCCACCCGCCAGGCGGCTGGGCAGGGGTCCGTCTGGCTTCTCGGTGGCTTTCGCCCGGGTCAGAGAGGGGACCCGCGGGGCCGAACAAAGGCGCGGCGGTTTGGAGCGGCCGCTGGCGCACCCTCAGCGGTGTTGGATGGGTTTCGCTCGTCCGTGAGCCGGAGCCCAGCCCGGGCTCGGCAACGAAAGCGGGGAAAAGAGAAAAAGTTGACGAGTGGCTGGCGCCGGCCACTGCCGAAGTGTGGAACCCCCCGAAGCGAAGTTTGCCCGGTGGGGCACGGGGGCAGAGAAAGCCGGGGAGACGTGGTGCCGGCGTCGGTCCCACCAAGAATGGAAAGCAAGCCCGTCCAGGCACGGCGAGAGAGAGCCCGGTAAGGGGCAGAGAGAGTTCCCAGCACTGGACCCTCTTCACGGGGGTTCCCCCCCATGGCCAAAGCCGCAGCCCGCGGGGGCACGGCATCTAAGGGAAAAGCCAGCGGCGGTGACTGGCCACTCGTATGCTATGGAGCCCGGCATGGGGGGAGGAGGGCAAGCCGGTGCCCCAGCACGGCTTCCTCCTGGCTCCAGAGGGGCGCCCCGTGATGGAGATGTAACTCGGTGCAGCTTGAGGGAAAATGCAAGCCCACATTTCGGGGAGGCAGAGGTGCCCTGTGAGCCGGTGCGGCCCGGTGCAGCTTGCCCCCCCCCCCCCCATCTCTGGAGGGCGCCCCGTTTGCTCCTCCGGCGTGTTGCCCGCACGCCGAGCCCCGTGCCTGCTGGCTGCTGCCGAGGGCGGTGGCGGGTGCGCGTGGCTGTGTCTGTCCCAGAAGAGCGAGGCCGTGGGGCCTCCGCTGGCTTCCTTTCCTTCTGTCCTTGTTGATCGATGAGGCCTTTCGGGTCGCGTCGGAAAGGGCCCCCGGCCGGCAGGGCAAGGGCGGTCTTCCTTTCCACTTCGCTTCCCGTCGCGTGTGAGGTGTCGTCCTCGTTCCCCCAGCCCCGAGCGGCTCGAGCGGGGGGGAGCCGTGGCGTTAGCGGCCCGGCGCGTGCCTTGCCGCATCCTCCCCTTTCCACCTCCCCCCCGGCGCTGGGGCAGGGTTCGGGGACCGGTCTACCGCAACCGGCTTTGTGACTGCTGCGTGGCCCCGTGAGTTTTCAGGTGTCCTAAAACGCGTGAGGCGCCGGTGTCGTCCTCGGTTCCGGGTACCCGCGGGTGCCGGCCGCGAGCAGCTGCGTGTGGCGGGGGTTGGCCGAGCCGAGAGCGAGGCGGCGGCGTCGCGA